>NW_006285318.1:13960-15849 GCF_000327345.1 Myotis davidii
AACCTCAGGTCCAGGAGCCTGACCTGGTCAACCAGAACGCGCTCCAGGAGGGCTACTGCCCCTCATGTTGTGTCCACCGCCCCACGGCCATGCCCTGGGCGTCAGGAAACCCTGCGCCTTTCCGTGACCTCCCTTCCAGCTCCGCTCCGGTCACTTCTGAGCACCTGCCCTGGTCAACCAGCTTTCTACTCCAATGCCTCTGCTTAGAGAGCCCTCCCCCCTTAGGGGCGTCCGGTGTGGATGCCACAGTCCCCCTCGCCGTCCACCGACTTGAAGGCTGTCTAAGCGGAGGCATTAGAGGAAGGGGGCTGGACAGACGGGACATGCTTTGGAGATGAGGGAAGAGGAGAATGCGAGAAAGGGATATGGTCGAGTGGCGCGGGGCTCCCTGAAGCCCATGCTGAAGGGCAGTGGGGGCATACAAGGTGTGGAGGAAGTGAAGAATAACCCTGAGAATTTCGAGACTGAATGTTGACCTAGTGCAGCTCATGGGCCGAGAGGTCTCCTGCAGCTTCCAAGGAGTGATGAGCAAGGGGATCAGTGATAGGCTGACACTTCTATTCCAAGCTGTTCTTCCTATAGTAAGTATGTTATTTTTAGCAAAGAGAATAATAATCATTTTCTGCATTGGTACACGTAAGGAGTATCTTTTTCTTCACAGTAGTGGAGGTTCGTGCCTCAAGTTGTATCTGAAATCACTGTCTTTTTCTAGCAAAGTTTTCAACAGCCTTCAAGACAGTAGATGGCAGTAGTGCATCGTGTTCCAAGCCAGGCCGCTTATCCCCCGCCCTTCCTGCTTGAAAAAACTGGGCCTGAGTCTTTCCCATAATTGGTAGAAACTTTCTAGGCCTCTGCAGCCTTAGTAGCCACATTTACTAAATTGCTCCTTCTGGGCGTTCAGAGGTGAAAACTTCTGATCTACAGACTGGAACACTTAGCCTTTCAAATCGCCTTTTCTTCTAAGCTACCTCCTAGGTTGCTTGGCAACATTTACTTATGCTTCTCAGAAGGGGATCCTCATTGGCTTTCCCCAACTCATTTTGGTTTTATGGGCCTTTATGAATCTATACTTCCCTTGTGGCAGTCACTCAAACCTCACTGTGGAAAACTGGGGAGAAGGGGAGGATGAAGAGGAGCAGATAAAATATAATAAAGTGATTCAAACAGCAGTCCCATTCTCCAATATTAACTATTAAGAATATTTTTTGATCAGACACTTAGAGATTTTTTCATCAACCACAAGATGCATTTAAATGTATTAAGGTTCATTTTTGCATCAGGACTTTACCCTCCTCTTTTAACCTCCTGTTGTTCTCAACAAGGAACACGTTCCACAGTATGCCCCATTGACCACCATAAATATGGGTCATCTTGAGTCAATGTGAGAGAAAACAAGGAAAGAGCATCTGTTTCAGTCAATGGGGAACATGCTACAGAACCAGTGGCAGTCAGAAATGAGACATCTCAGAAGGGAGGTGACTCAAGAAGAATATGGACCACGCACATGTTGCATATAACCATGCTTAGAAGATTAGAAGCAAAGGCAGGGTTCTCTTCTCCCCTCACGAAATATTCCCGTTCAGAGGGCGGGCACTGCTGCTGAAGATCAGCACAGTCGGGCAGAAGGCATAACCCAAGTGCTGGTGCAGGCAGAGCACCCCCTGTGAATCTGGGATGTCGGCACACCTTCCCCACGGGTGCTCCTGTGCCCGCCGTCCAGTCTGTCCCTGTGAGAGGCGACCTGGGGGTCCTTGCCTCCCCCTGCCTTTAACCAGGGCAGCGTGTAGCCTGCCATGAACGGACCCTAAAACGGATCACAGCAAGCGGAGAGGCCCAGACAGACTCACCGAGAGGAGGAGCTGATGAGGGCAGCACTGAGGGCAGCAGCG
>NW_006285318.1:15874-18973 GCF_000327345.1 Myotis davidii
TCCTCGCTGAGGTGAGGCCTGGGTGAGTATCGCAAGAGCTGCTGACAGACCCAGAGCATCTCCCAGGATGTCTGGCCCAGCCCGCTGTCCTCGGACAATCTGTTCTTTGTTTTTAAATACATTTTTCTTGATTTTAGAGAGGAAGTGAGAGGGGAGAGAGAGATAGAAACATAGATGATAAGAGAGAATCATTGATTGATCGGCTGCCTCCTGGCACACCCCGTAACAGGGATTGATCCAGGAACCCGGGCATGTGCCCTTGACCAGAATTGAATCCTGGGACGCTTCAGTCCCTAGGCTGATGATCTATGCAGTGAGCCAAACCAGCCAGGGCCAGACAATCTATACTTCAAGGGGAGCCCTGCCCTTGTGTCCTATGCATCCCAGCCCTGAGCACAGCACAGCCTTTTGTCCAGGGGGAGCAGCCATCAAACCCTCCTAGTGACGGGCAGGTCTCAGGTCTCCACTTCTGGGCAACTCGGGTGCCCATTGTCACTGGAGTGTGTTTCCCACAGAGGAGAGCCCATTGAATAATGCAAACCATCAGTTAAATATCAGAATTTAATTTAGCAGGCTTCCTGTACATGAGGCCATGTGTCTTAGGAAGCATTTACATCCCCTTTCTCTCACTGGGTTCTTGCAGCTCAAAAAACCATACCCTCTACCCCCTTCTTCTTAAGGGGACAGAAAGGGTCTGAGGCCCTAGAGCAGCCGTGGGCAAACTACGGCCCGTTTGAAATGAATAAAACTAAAAAAAAGAGACTGTACCCTTTTCTGTAATGATGTTTACTTTGAATTTATATTAGTTCACACAAACACTCCATCCATGCTTTTGTTCCGGCCCTCCGGTCCAGTTTAAGAACCCATTGTGGCCCTCGAGTCAAAAAGTTTGCCCACCCCTGGAAGGGCATGTGGGAGGGTGCATGGTCTGCCTCAGCCCGTTCCTCATCGTTTGCTGTCTCAGCTCTGGCCCCCCCCCCACCCCCCACACAGGGGTGAAGACTTTGGGAAAACCTGACTCCTGCACGAAGACCCTGAGTGGTTAGAGTGCCCGGCTGTGCCCGGGTAGCAGCGGCAGGAATCTCAGGGACTGGACCCGGCTCCTTCACCCGAGAGCACAGGCTCACAGTTTTCGCATGGTGGCCTGAGACCTGTGGCCCTCGGTAAGATGCTGAAGACTTGAGTCATGTTTCTCCCTGCCCTTCTAACAACCCACCGTGCCCTTTGTGGGGATCTGCGGGGAGATGGATACCCACCTCCGCAGGGACCAGAACCACATGGGAGCTCCTCTCTACTGCCCCATGGCCCGGCCCGCTGTTCCTCATCTCAGGGACCCCAGAGCACAGCCCCATCACCAGCAGGTGTGAGTGACAGAGGCCGGTCTCATCCACAGGGCTTAGCCTTACAGATGCTTCAAATCCATCCGCATCCAGGGCCCAGACAGGGCAAACCCCTCCTCGCTCTCCTGGCTTCCTGGGCTTCTACGGTCCTGCAAGGAGAAGTGTCTGCAGAGACATTTTGTCTGAACTTGGTGGCCATTCAAGTGCCCATGACTCCAGCTCCTGCCGTCACCCCAACCCCAAGCCCCAAGCTCCTTGCACCCACTGCCCTCATGCAGGACTGCTGTCTGGTCCTCCCGTACAACTCACCTCTTATGCCACTTTTCCCAAAACTCTTCTGTTTCCTTCCAGGATTCCCTTCTTTAGTTCACTCAATCTTGTTCTCTCCCCCTATATTACCGATGTAGGCCTTTGACTTGGGTGACCTTGCGTCTTTCAACCTGGTAGCTCTGTGGATCACTGAGGTAAGAATGGTAGCAGGAGTGAGGATGGGGGTCTTCCTGCTTCTCCCTCTTTGACTTAAAGCATCTTTTCTGAGGTGCATCCCAAGTTCCCAACACTCTGTTATCTATTCAACATCCTCAGGATCCTTAGGGCTTTCTGCTACCTGCGTCTTGGGGTGCTGTCTTGTTTGGGGGTGGTAAGTAACATACCGAAAAGCAAACAGCCCTCTGCTTCCAATACCCATGTGTGGATTCCTTGAAGCCACGTACAGTATAGGCTCTACGGATCCCCTTTGGTTTCCTCTCCCTTCCTGCTCGGTGACAGTGCAGGAGAGGAGTGATGGTAAGTGCAGGAGCAGAGTCCCTGAGCAGGCGGAGGACACGGGATCCTGCACATGCGTGAGGGCTGGCTGCAGGCGGGAGCAGGTGTGCTCAGGCGCAGCAGGGACTGTCGGGGCAGAGACCCGGTCCGTTGGATTTGGGACCTGCGAGAAGTCACCCTCATTGCTCCCGTCTTCTCCATTGAAATGGAAGAGGGTGCTGGTGAGTGAGGTAGTGATGGAGGTTGGAGCAGGGTGACAGTGAGAGGCAATGGTCTCCGGAGATAACTATTGATATTTGTATGGTTTATAACCAACAAATTTACCAAATTATTTTATTAATTCTAAAGGCTTTTACTTGATTTTGCTGGTGATAGTGGTGTTCTAGCATTGAAGAAGTACTGTTGACATTTGGCTCTGTTGACTAATGAGTTTGCCAACCACTGGCCTAGGTATACTGGGTAAGCAGGGGCCTGCTGGGTGGTGAGGAGGGCTGTGGGATCCAAACTGAAATTCTCCAAAGGTTGAATGCTCTCTAACCACAGGCATTAGAGGAAGAGAGCTGGTTTACCAAGGTGTGCACAGGTGATAAGAAAGGCAATGCTTGGAAGGGACATCACAGAGCAGCGCTGGATTTCCTGATGTGCAGAGCATGTCTATGCTGAGGTGGACACAACAAGGGAAGGAGCAGTAAAACCTCCTTGAGAACGTGTCAGGGTTGACCAGGTCAGGGTCCTGGACCTTGAGGTTTCCAGAAGAGTTCCCAGGAATAAGGGCTGAGCCTGTGTCAGAGGATGAACTCTGTCATGGCTAGAGACAGGGGGAGCAGGAGAAGGATGTCGAGGGGATTGGGACACAGCAGCGGTTCTTGGGCCACAGCACCTGGGCATCGTTGTTCAGTTCCCTCAGCCCACAATGCTATCACAGTGTACAAGAAAACCTGTCGCACTGTACGTGCAGGCGGAGTACTGGCAGGGACTTCACTGGTATATCCTG
>NW_006285318.1:19158-21558 GCF_000327345.1 Myotis davidii
CCACTCCCCCGCCCTTTCTCCTTAAAAAAAATGGAAGGGCAATTTTTCTACACCAAATGGCGCTTTGTTTCAGAGATTGCGCAGTGGGTTCTTTACTCTTTGGGAAATAAATGACTGGTTTTCTTCCCCTGACCTATATATGGGGGAAAGTTTTTCTATGTGAGAAGTCTGAAATTTTGCTGTTTACATATTATTGTAGGATTTTTATTATTTCATAACTTATATTTAAGTCTTTTATGCCTTTTGTGTGTGGTGTAAATTGGTGGTTTGGTTTCATTTTTTGCATGGACCTGTCCACTTTTCCCAACACCCTTTGCTGAACAGACTGTCTTACTCCATTGTATGCTCTTGCCTCTTTGTCTAATACTAATTAACCATAATGCCTTGGGTCTACTTCTGGGTTCTCTGTTTCTGTTCCATGATCTACATGCCCTATATATTGCCCATGAACACAGATAATAGGATGGTGAAGCCCTGGGGATGGCAGGGGCGGTGGGAGGGGCAATGGGGAAAGAAAGGGGGGACCTCTATAATACTCTCAACAATAAAGGTTGAATAAAATAGAAGGGACTGAGGAAAGCTTTTCAGATTTTTCCATGAGTTCCGCTTGTCTAAGAGGAGACAATGTAGATTAATTAAAATAAATCCCAGTTTTCCTTCTTCAAGCCCTGCCCCTTAAACTTTTTTTCTCTTCCCTGTTGTACCTTTTTTGTTAGTTCCTATAACCCTCAAAATGTAAAAAAACAACAAGGCCAACATAAACATGTCTCAAAGAACTCTGCTGCTGGAATGGAATTGTACCAAGTATTCAAGCAACAGGCAAGTTGAACTAATTCCCAGCCTTTCAAACCACACCTTTGGGATAGTTACAAGAAACTGAAAGCTGAGCAATACCAGTCATGAACCTGTCTTCTTTCCCTGTACATGGTCCTCTCATCCCCTTCCCCTGTACAACATCCATTCTGCTTCAGCTCAGAGTTACCTGGTCTTATGGAGACAAACATCAGCTGAATGAAGCCATTAACCTTTACTTGAGTCACTTTTACTAGATTTTTTCTCCCTAAGTCCTACCACTAATTTGATCCCGATTTTTTAAAAATATATATTTTATTGATTTTTTACATAGAGGAAGGGAGAGGGATAGAGAGTTAGAAACATCGATGAGAGAGAAACATCGATCAGTTGCCTCCTGCATACCCCCTACTGGCGATGTACCCGCAACCCAGGTACATGCCCCTGACCGGAATCGAACCTGGGACCCTTCAGTCCGCAGGCCGACGCTCTATCCACTGAGCCAAACCGGTTAAGGCTGACCCCGATTTTTGAGCATCCAAAGCAAAGACTTCTACAGGTCCAGTTAATGAATTACAGTCACCACTGGGACAATACAAACATTTCAAGGCACCAGTGTTCCTAATCATGAGATTCCTGGGTAACTTCTTCCCTCGGTCATCATAGGGTTCATGTTAGACCCCCTGAGTACTAATCTCTCTAAGTAGCAATTTTCTTCCGTATCTGTTAAATGGGGATAATTATATTAACCTAACAGGAAAAGTTTTTGTCATAAATGTCACCACATAATATACAAAGGACTTATTGGAGTGCCTAACACATAGTGTATTCTCAATACATCTCAGCAGCTAAGAGCGCAAGCTGTGGAATCATAATTTTAGGATGACTAAACAATTTCACGCCGGCCTTCGTGGTTCAGTGGTTGAACCTTCAACCTATGAACCAGAAGGTCATGGTTTGATTCCCGGTCAAGGCACAGGCCAGTTTTCGGGCTCAATCCCCAGTGGAAGGAGTACAGGAGGCAGCCTATCAATGATTCTCATCACTGATGTTTCTATCTCTCGATTCCTCTCCCTTGTTCTCTGAAATCAATAAAAATATATTTTAATAAAGAATTTCCCTATATTCTTAGATTAAAAACAAAGGATGTCTGTGCCAAAATAATACAACTACACATGCCATTAGTTAACAAATATACGAAAAAGTTTGATTTGCTATTTTGAAAAGATATCTTGTAGAAAACTCGAGGAGCAAAAAAAAAAAAAAAAAGGACTCAAATTTCTAGGAAGTTTCATTTTTTTTTTTTAAGTGATGCTGCAGTCTGCACACTTATATACAGGAACAGTCTAGTCTTTTGAATAAGGGAGCAAAAATACTTTCGCTTAAAAAGATGGAAGTTTCTCTTTCAGATAATCTTTTCATTACCATAAGAGCAGGTATAGCCGAAACCGGTTTGGCTCAGTGGATAGAGCGTCGGTCTGTGGACTGCAAGGTCCCAGGTTCGATTCTGGTCAAGGGCATGTACCTGGGTTGTGGGCACATCCCCAGTGGGAGATGTGCAGGAGGCAGCTGATCGATGTTTCTCTCTCATCGATGTTTCTAACTCTC
>NW_006285318.1:22380-25230 GCF_000327345.1 Myotis davidii
CAATCCCAATGCATGTCATTCATTTGGCCCTTTAGTTCATGCGCAGCATTTTGTTCGTTATGCACCTGACACTCACTGCATGACCCAAACCAACCCTCCAATGTGGCCGGCTACGGTGACTGTCGTTTTTAAACACTGGACCAAAGTACCTTAGGTGCATTGCAGAACTGAAGTTCTACCAAGTGAATATGCTACAGGGCAGGATCCTTCTGGAAAGATTCCCAACATGTTGACAGCTGATGAAAACAGGGAGCAACAATAAAAGATGTATCATCTCCACCAAGGCCATTCTTATTCACTTAAGTTTCACTTGAACTTTGTATACCATGAAGGAAACAGGGCTGAAACTGGAAAGACCTGGGCTTTGTCCTGAATGTGTCACCAACAATCTATAAATGGCTTTCACTTAGTCAACTGACCTGGCCTAAATCAGAAAATCTGATGTTAAGAAATGCTAATGACATAGAGAAATGCTGACTCCAAAAGGACCTAAGAAAAAAACAACAATAAAAGCATGTTGAAAACTGTATATTATAATCAAGGACTTGAAAAGATGAATTATATATATATAAAGAAAAATTACCAGAAAAGTAAAACTTGAAAACATCTCCCAGTATTTCCTGAGCCCGGCTAAGTGCTGGTCCTCCTCCTGGCGCTGAGGGAAGAGTGCAGCCCACCCGCACTGCAGCCCCTGCTCTCACACACGGGCTCTGCTGCTTCTGGGTCATAGGCCATGGCACCTTCAACTTCACATGTACAGACACTTCCAACAGTTTGCAAGATGCCTCCCTTATTTTTTCAGTAATATAACTAACAATCTAAAAATGACTTTCCAAAAGGAATAACTGAGTTTAAAAAGAGGAGGTTGAAGTCCTGATGCAAAAATGAACCTTAGTATATTTAAAATGTACCTTGTGTTTGGTGCAAAATCTCTAAGAAATTGGTCAGAAAACACTATTAATGGTCAATATTGGAGAATGGGACTGTGATTTGAATTAGTTTATTATATTTTATCTGCCCCCCAAATTTTCGACAGTGAGGTTTGAGTGACTGCCATAAATGAAGTATATATTCACAGAGGCCCATAAAACCCAAAATGAGCCGAACCGGTTTGGCTCAGTGGATAGAGCGTCGGCCTGTGGACTCAAGGGTCCCAGGTTCGATTCCGGTGAAGGGCATGTACCTTGGTTGTGGGCACATCCCCCCACTGGGGGGCGTGCAGGAGGCAGCTGGTCGATGTTTCTCTCTCATCGATATTTCTACTCTCTATCCATCTCCCTTCTTCTCTGTAGAAAATCAATAAAATATATTTTTTTAAAAAGAAAGAAAATGAAAGAGCCCAATTATTTAAAAAACAAACAAACAAAAACCCCAAAATGAGTTGGGGAAAGCCAATGAGGATCCCCTTCTGAGAAGCATAAGTAAATGTTGCTAAGCAACCTAGGAGGTAGCTTAGAAGAAAAGGCGATTTGAAAGGCTAAGTGTTCCAGTCCATAGATTAGAAGTTTTCACCTCTGAACCCCCAGAAGAAGCAATTTAGTGAAGGTGGCTGCTAAGGCAGCTGAAGCTGCTAAGGCATAGAAACTTTCTACCAATTAAGGGAAAGACTCAGCCCCAGTTTTTTCAAGCAGGAAGGGCGGGGGAGAGGAGGCCTGGCTTGGAACACGATGCACTACTGCCATCTACTGTCCAGAGAAACGGAAAGCCGCAAACTGTACGGAAAATCCTTCTCTGATGACACAAAATACAAGGTCAGAAACCGCCTGGCTACTTACGTCAACAAAATGATAACTGTATCACTACGTGGACAAAAACCTTCCCAAAAGGTCTCAGCAAGGTCTTTTTCCTGGTGCCTCTCAGTGAACCACATCTACAGGGACTTTGAAATCCAGGCGACCAGGACAGCTTTGCCCAAGAACTGCTGCCCCGGTTCGATTGGCTGTTTCCGGGCATGCGCAAAGATGGCCAGTGAGGTCGCAGCCAGTCTCCCCTTACCCATCTACTGGAGGTTTTGTCCAGGATCAGGCTGCAACCAATCCAGCTTACTGATAGGACCTGTGTTGTCAAGGACTTATCCCTTGACTGCCCCAGGCACCCCAGTGCCCCACCTGTGGCATCGGTACCAAGCCCCTCTTCATGCTCCTCCGGGCCCCCCTACCCGCCCCTCACCGTAGTCTTGAACAGGCCAGCCCTGTGAAAAGTTCTCCCTTGGTCATCACTTCTTGGAAGCCTGCAGGTGACCTCAGGGGCCCACGAGCCAGACTAGGTCAACACAGAGCCTAGACGTCCTCAGGGATGTACTTCGCTTCCATCCTGTATGCCCCCAGTGCCCCCCCAGCAAGATCACGCCTGGGCTTCAGGGAGCCCCGCGCCACTCGACCATATCCCTTTCTCGCATTCTCCTCTTCCCTCATCTCCAAAGCATGTCCCGTCTGTCCAGCCCCCTTCCTCTAATGCCTCCGCTTAGACAGCCTTCAAGTCGGTGGACGGCGAGGGGGACTGTGGCATCCACACCGGACGCCCCTAAGGGGGGAGGGCTCTCTAAGCAGAGGCATTGGAATAGAAAGCTGGTTGACCAGGGCAGGTGCTCAGAAGTTACCGGAGCGGAGCCGGAAGGGACATCGCGGAGCGGCGCAGGGTTTCCTGACGCCCAGGGCATGGCCGTGGGGCGGTGGACACAACATGAGGGGCAGTAGCCCTCCTGGAGCGCGTTCTGGTTGACCAGGTCAGGCTCCTGGACCTGAGGTTAGCAGAGCACGTTCATGGCTAGGGACAGTGGGAACAGGAGAACGGCGAGGACACGGGTAAGGGTCCTGCCGTGTGGCGGCGGGGCGGCTGCAGCAGTCGGGT
>NW_006285318.1:26108-26337 GCF_000327345.1 Myotis davidii
AGTTGTGCAGGAGGCAGGTGATCTATGTTTCTAACTCTCTATCTCTCTCCCTTCCTCTCTGTAAAAAATCAATAAAATATATTAAAAAAAATAAAGCACAGTCCCATCACCCATCAATGACCATGAACAATACTTAGTGATAAATTTTCTTAGAGACTTTTCATACATTAAGGTGCTTTGTGTAAAATTCATATTGCTTTGTCAATTCAACATCTTTTATTAAACTGAG
>NW_006285318.1:27783-36218 GCF_000327345.1 Myotis davidii
TTAATTTCTTTCAGGTTCTTTTCTTTGTAGATACTGAATTGTTCCCTAATGCTGGGATGGTATGTATGAAACACCTCCTACATGCCCCCCCCCCTTTTCCATTGAGGACTCGATTGTGAGCAATAACTAAGTCATACATGCTTTGAAAGGTTTCGCCGGCTCTTTTACCCTCTTCCCCAGTGAGTCTTTTATTAGCCTCTGGTGTCGGGGGCAGGAAGGCATCCTGCAAAGCAGTGTGCGATGTGTAGCGTGGGACTGAACTTTGGGGCCCTCTGCGAGGAGCCCTGAGACCCCTGACTGTGTGCCAGCTTCCACGGGTATCAGGTGAGGGCGAGAACAGCCTGTGCTTCACGGGGCGGTGGCCAGCATAAACCCCCCACAGGGCGGAGCTGGGCAGTTGGAGATGTCCTGGTACCACTGCTGGTGCTACCTGCAATGTTCCCTGTAATGCGTGTAGCCGGTACAGGGTTTCCAGCCACAAGCCCAAGTGTGACAAAAGGCAGGCACTCTCCTAATTCACCTGCAGCAGGTGACTTCACTGGCCGCTTCTGCTTGGTGGGAGAAGACTCAATAGTGACTTGGAGGGAGGTTCAATGAAGAGGACATACATGAGGAAAGCACACTGACACCTTCCTCAAAGACTGCCCCCCGGATGTGAAAAGCATGTTCGGTGCACGCATGTGTTAACCGCCTCGGGTTGTTTAGAATAGAGTTTCAGAAGTACAGTTCTGGATTGAAGGCGTAAACACGCAACAGGCCTGGTGCGCACTGCAAGAAACACAGATCCATCTGTCTTGCCACGCACATTCTGTGGGAATTCTTGTTCCTTCACACTCACACCAGAACCTGTTTGTGTTCTGAAAATAGCGCGTTTCTTTGAACAGTTGTATGGATATAAGGAGACCGCCATGCTGTCATATATGGTGCTAGTTCTTTTCCTGTTGTTGTGTGTGGGGGTGTGTGTTGTTGTTGTGTGCCTTTTAGTTATGTCTGTGGCTTTCAGACGCAGGGATAAGTTTACGTTATGTAGCCATACCTACAGGGTCATTTTTCCCCTGCGTGGCTTCGCTCTTTGGTACAAAACTGACAAGGCCCTTCCTAATCTGCCTGTCCTGTTGTTTTCATCCCTATTTTCCTAACTCCATTCCCCTGCCTACCTCCAACTAAGGGGAGACTCAGTGCAAATGACACCTCACAGTAGCGAACACACTAGAGAGGCATTCTCCTGTCCAGGCCCTAATAGACCTTTCCTCTGTGCTCATGGACTAGTGTATTAGCACCTGTAGATGCTCCTCTATAAACTTCTCCCTCAATTGTGCTTCGGCTTTCTCTTACCTCAAATGTTCTACCGCAGATTCCGACTCAGAAGGTCACCCAAGCATGAAGATGATTTTAAACTCCACACATAAAGGCAAAGTATTTTCAAAGAAAAGAACCTGGCAGCTGTGGGAACAAAACTCGTCTTCAGAATAGATGGCAGGGGCAAGGGTTGGAGGGGTTGGGGCAGGGCAGGTAAGACAGGATTTGACTTTAAAGAACAAGATGGTGGTAGTTTCCACTGACTGGACTTGTTCTACCATTTCCACACTAAAGGTCACTTGAGTTTGGCAGACAAGGCCTGCACGAAACCCACTTGTTGTGTGTGTCTTCTCCCAACCTGGCCTGGCCCCACAGGGATGGCCAACTGCTCCCCTGATCCCGTTGGGTGGGGATGGGAGTTTACAAGTCCCACCGAGGTGATCAGTCACATATCCACTCCATTACTTTTCCCTCCGGGTGTAAAGGAAATTCTTCAGATTATAGTCGCTTGGGGATGCAACAGTAGGAAGCGGTAACCCACCCACCATTCTTTTCACATTCTTTCTGTAAATGCAGCTGGTAGATAAGCAGCATGTTTGTCTAAGAACCCTGGGAACTAGCTTGAAAACATACAGAGTGTGGCCTCAGTCATCCCAGTTCCCAGGGAATTGCTGACCTTCCGCCCTGGAGCCAGCAGGATGAGGACCAGTGTGACGCACGCCAGACCATCACTTGACAGGTTTCAAGATGCTTATCGGCGTGTACCGTGCCGGCCGCCACGTACCACTTTGCAACCCCTGCCCTCGACGTCTTTGTTCTGCTTTCCTCTCTCTGCCTGTAAAATCCCTGCCTGCACTGAGATGAGCTCATGTGGCGATGGGCTCTGAGACAAGAGTCCCTGTTTTCCCAGGTGTCCCACACTCCATGGACCACTTTGCTTTTCACCAGCATTTGGCTCAGGAGTTTACCTGGCCGAGGTCAGGTTGTATGACTTTAAGAAATGGGAATGACATAGAACAATGCTGATGTGCCAAGGGCCAAATGAAAAAATAAAACACCATATAGAAAGCTCGCCCTAACCGGTTTGGCTCAGTGGAGAGAGCTTCGCCTTGCGGACTGAAGGGTCCGAGGTTCGATTCCGGTCAAGGGCATGTACCTTAGTTGTGGGCACCACCTCTCCCAGTATTTCCTGAGCCCGGCTAAGTGCTGGTCCTCCTCCTGGCGCTGAGGGAAGAGTGCAGCCCACGCGCACTGCAGCCCCTGCTCTCACACACGGGCTCTGCTGCTTCTGGGTCATAGGCCATGGCACCTTCAACTTCACATGTACAGACACTTCCAACAGTGTGCAAGATGTCTCTATTACTTCCCAGATAACTAAAAATATAAAAACAAGTTTCCAAGAGGTATACCTGTGTTTAACAAGAGGAGGTTGAAGTCCTGATGCATAAATGAACATTAGTATATTTAAAATGCACCTTATGCTTGATGAAAAATCTCTAAGAAATTGATTGCAAAACACTCTTAATGGTCAATTTTGGAGGATCAGACTGTCGATTGAATAACTTTATTATATTTTATTCTTCCCCCCTCCAATTTTCTAGTCAGGTTTGACTGACTGCCATCATTGAATTATGGTATATAAGAAAAGCCTAATATGCAAATTACCCCCTCAGATGGTCATTTGACCAGGAGTTCGACCACTTGCTATGATGTGCGCTGACCACCAGGGGGCGGCGTGGAACATGGCGGGCGTTGGTGACGCTGCACTGGTAGTGGGCAGCAGTGAAGGCACTGCTGGCCCTGATGGGCCCAGAGAAGATCAGGACATAGTTGGATGGTGGAGCAGGTGAGCAGGCGGGTGGCATCAAGCCAAGGCAGGGTGCCAGGTGGGGCTGCTGGGCTGAGGGCTGCTAGGCTGCAGGGCACCTGGAGTGAGCTGGGGCCAGATCTCAGATCTCTGCAGGCCACCCTGAGGGACCCCACCAGTGAATAAATTCGTGCACAGGGCCTCTAGTGTATACATAAAGGCCCATAAAACCCAAAATGAGTTTGGGAAAGCCAATGAGGATCCCCTTCTGAGAAGCAGAAATAATTGTTGCTAAACAACCCAGGCAGCAGGTTAGAAGAACAGGCGATCTGAAAGGCAAAGTGTTCCAGTCTGCAGATTAGAAGTTTCACCTGTGAAGCCCCTAAAGGAGCAATTTAGTGAAGGTGGTTGCTAAACCAGCGAAGTTGCTGGGATTGAGAAAGTATCTATCAATTCTGGAAAAGACACAAGTATGTTTTTTCAGACACAAAGGGCGGGGTAGAGGAGGCCTGGCAGGGAAAACGGTGCACCACTGCCCTCTACTGTCCAGAGAAACTGAAGGCTGTAAACTGTAGGTAACAGCAGTCTGCTGAGCAGATATGCCCAGCCAGGTTTGACACCCCCCGCCCAGCTTCTGATGTCAAACAGGTGAGATATCAGTAAAATGGAAAGAACCTGCTTAAAAGCCCCAACAAGAGTACTTCCCTAGTGCACCTCTCGGAACCACAGTAGCGGGGGTCTGAATTCCAGGGGAATCAGGTAAGTTGCTAACAGCACCTAGTGCTGTGTTCATATTGCCGGGTTTGCGTATGAGCACCAGTGAGGTCGCTGCCAGAGTGGACTGAAGGTTTCGTCCTAGATCGGGACAAAGAATGGGAGCAGGCGTGAGGACGGGGAATTTTTGTAGACCCAGTGCCCCTGAAAATCCGCCCTCACTTAACGCATCTCCTCTGAGGTTCATGCCAGCTCTGGGGCAGTGCCTTGTGCCAGTGTCCTCAGGATCCTTAGGGCTTTCTGCTACCTGCGTCTTGGGGTGCTGTCTTGTTTGGGGGTGGTAAGTAACATACCGAAAAGCAAACAGCCCTCTGCTTCCAATACCCATGTGTGGATTCCTTGAAGCCACGTACAGTATAGGCTCTATGGATACCCTTTGGTTTCTTCTCCCTTCCTGCTCGGTGACAGTGCAGGAGAGGAGTGATGGTAAGTGCAGGAGCAGAGTCCCTGAGCAGGCGGAGGACACGGGACCCTGAGCACGCGTGAGGGCTGGCTGCAGGCGGGAGCAGTATGCGCAGGCGCAGCAGGGACTGTCGGGGCAGAGACCGGGGAGGTTGGATTTGGGACCTGCGAGAAGTCACCCTCATTGCTTCTGTCTTCTCCATTGAAATGGAAGAGGGTGCTGGTGAGGTAGTGATGGAGGTCGGAGCAGGGTGACAGTGAGAGGCAATGGTCTCCTCTGAGGGCTGAGCCTGTGGCACAGGAAGAGCTGTCATGGCTAGGGACTGGGCGAGCAGGATGGCGAGGAGAGTGGTTAAGGGACCTGTATGTGTGGCAGTGGGGCGGATGCCGTTGTTGGGCCTCAGCATCTGGACCACACTAGTCAGGATCCTCACCCATAAGTTCCATCACAGTGTACAAGTAAACCTGTCGCACTGTATATGCAGGCAGAGTACTGGCAGGGACTTCACTGGTATATCCTGCGCATGCGCACGACTGGCCAATCAGCGCGCAGCGCCCTCAGGAGCTTCCTGTTCTGGCCAAGGGACTTCCTGTCTTTGTTTCTAGGGTTCCTTGGGCGGGACTATGAAAGTGGCATTGTGGGGGCCGGTTCCCTGGAACCCCGGGGCGTGTTCCGTGGCTTTCTGTGCCTTTTCCGTACTCCGGTTCGTGTTCAGCCACGCATCCCCAGGCTCCGCGCGGGAAAGTCGTGAAAATGGTGTTTTTATTGTGTATTCGGTCCCGTTCCGTTTCTCTGGTCAGCAGGGGGCAGTGTTGCTCCATGCATCCAAGCTGCTCACCACTCCCCCGCCCTTCCTCCTTAGAAAAAATGGAAGGGCAATTTTTCTACACCAAATGGCGCTTTGTTTCAGAGATTGCGCAGTGCATCCCGTCCTTTACTCTTTGAAAAAAATCTTTTTCTCTTACCCTAGGGATGTATGGAGGCAAAATTTTGCTATGAAATATGTCTGATATTATGCTGCCTATGTATTACGCTAGGATTTTTATGGTTTCACGACTTATAGTTAAGTCTTTTACGCATTTTGAGTTCATTCGTGTGTGTGTTGGAAATTGGTGGTCTAGTTTATCTTTTCTTTTCTTTTGCATGGACCTGTCCACTTTTCCCAACACCATTTGCTTAATAAACTGTCTTACTCCATTGTGTGCTCTTGCCTCTTTGTCAATTTTTTTTTCTTCTTTGTCAAATATTAATTAACCATAATGCCTTGGGTTGATTTCTGGGTTCTCTGTTCTGTTCCCTGATCTATATGCTGTATACTTTGTCCATGGAATCAGATAATATGATGGTGAAGGCTTGCAGGCAACGGGGAGGGTAGGGCCGGTGGGAGGGGCAATGGGGAAATAAAGAGAGAGGACCTCAGTAACACTCTCAACAATAAAGATGGAAATAAAAAAGAATCAACTGCTGAAACCAGTTTGGGTCAGTGGATAGAGCATCGGCCTGCGGACTGAAAGGTCCCAGGTTCGATTTCAGTCAAGGGCATGTACCTGGGTTGCGGGCACATCTCCCAGGGAGATGTGCAGGAGGCAGCTGATCGATGTTTCTAACTCTCTTTCTCCCTTCCTCTCTGTAAAAAATCAATAAAATATATTTTTTAAAAAAAGAATTAACTGATGAAAGCTCTTCAGATTTTTCATGAGTTCCCCTTGTCTAGGAGGAGACAATATAGATTAAAATAAATCCCAGTTTTCCTTGCTTCAAGCCCTGTCTCCTTAAACTTTTTTTTCTCTTCCCAGTTGCATCTTTGTTTTTAGTTCCTATAACCCTCAAAATGTAAAAAACAAGGCCTACAAAAACTTGTCTCACCCTAGCAAATTTGGCTCAGTAGATAGTGTCGGTCTGTGGACTGGAGGTCCCAGTTTTGATTCTGGTCAAAGGTACATGACTGGGTTGCACACTCGATTTTCAGTGTGGGGCATGCAGGAGGCAGCCAACCAATGACTCCTTCTTATCATTGATGTTTCTATCTCCCTCTCCCTAGCTCTCTGAAATCAATAAAAGTATATTTTTTTGAACAAATTTAAAAAAAAGAACCTTTAGATGGGCACTATACATTCTTAGATTAAAAAAGATTGTTTGTGCCAAAATAATACTACACATGCCATTAGTTAACAAGTATAGGAAAGATTATGACTTGCTCTTTGGAAAAGATATTTTGTAGAAGTCTCAAGGAGCTAAAAAAAAAGAACTCAAATTTCTATAGTTTCATTATTTAGTGATTCTGCAGTCATTGAACTTATATAACAGGTACATTTTAGTCTTTTGAATAAGAGGGCAAAAATACATTCGCTTTAAAAAGATGGAAGTTTCTCTTTCATTAGAGATAATGAAAGATAATTTTCTTTAAAATTATAATTTTAAAAAATTATCATGAGAGATAATTTTTTCATTAACAGAAGAGCAGGTATAGTAACATGACAGTGTTGGGGACCTAAGCTTTGAGTTTATTTTTAGTGTGTGGTACTCCTGAGGATGGCCCAGTCTATTCATATTTATAATTTCATTCCTCTCCATTCTCCCTTTCATGTCTGCAGAACTGAGCACAGAGGAAATCTGAGAGACCATGTAGTCCAAGGGATATCAAACTCAGTCAAAGTAAATTAAACCTTTCCTGGAATGAATTCCAATACAGACAAGAAAAAAGAGTTTCTGTACTAGGAGCAGGGGCTCTCTCACCACACCCTTTCCTAGACGCGCCCTCCTGTTCAACCAATAACATAGCCTGACTTCTCTCTCTCTCTCTCTCTCTCTCTTCCCACCCCCCCACACCCAACCTGGGGATATTTTTTCCATTGATTTTTTTAGGAGAGAGTGGAAAGGGGAACGAGAGAGGTGAGAGACAAAGACACATTGACTGGTTGCTTTGCGTGCACACACCCCTGTGGGGGCCAGGGATTGAGCCTGCAAGCCAGGTACATACATGCCCTTGACCAGAATCAAAACCAAAACTCTTCAGTCAGAAGGCCAGCGCTCTAACCACTGACCAAAACAGGGTAGGGCTTCACTTATTAAGCCTGAGGAAACAGCAGGCCCAGAAAGCAAAGGGACTTAGGGAAATGGGGAAGGCTGGTGGAGCTGGAACTGGGAGGGCATCCTCTGGAGCCCTGGCCCAAGGCCCTCCAGGAGACCTACAGAAAGAAATATTAGGGAGGAACTGCATGTCCAATCAAAAGTAGCCCCCCTCACCCTCTCTCATTTCACGAAGAAAAAGAGTAGCCTCTTTGGGAAAGAAGTTGTCAGTATACGTGAGTTCAATTATTTGTGCACACTACTCTGTAAAATGAAGCTTTTTGGTAAGAAATGTGGGACTTTTTCAGTTATGAGAGGCCTTCCAAAGCAGAAGCAGAAGCACTAGCGGACTTGGGGAGAGAAAGACCTTTGCAGTCAGATCGGGCTGGCTTCATGCACACTGCTCTCTGTCAGGTGACCACGTTCCCAATCCCAATAGCATGTCATTCATTGGGCCCTTTAGTTCATGCGCAGCATTTTGTTCGTTATGCACCTGACACTCACTGCATGACCCAAACCAACCCTCCAATGTGGCCGGCTACGGTGACTGTCGTTTTTAAACACTGGACCAAATCACTTAAGGATGCGTTGCAGAATCAAAGTTCTATGAAGTGAGTATGCTGCGGTGCAGGATTCTTGTGGAATGACTCCCAGCATATTGAAAGCTGATGAAAACAGGGAGCAACAATGAAAGATGTAGCATGTCTACTAAAGCCATTCTGTGCTATTTCTTGTTAAATCCCAGTAAAGTTTTTATGGAATGAAGGAAAGATCCTAGAAACTAGAAAGACTTGGGTTGTGTCCTGAGTCTGTCACCAACAAACTAAATGGTCTTCAAATCCTGCTAAGGTAATCAAATCTGATGTTAAGAAATAATAATGGACAAAACCGGTTTGGCTCAGTGGATAGAGCATTGGCCTGTGGACTGAAAGGTCCCGGGTTCGATTCCTGTCAAGGGCATGTACCTGGGTTGCGGGCACATCACCAGTGGGAGGTGTGCAGGAGGCAGCTGATCGATGTTTCTCTCTCATTGATGTTTCTAACTCTCTATCTCTCTCCCTTCCTCTCTGTAAAAAATCAATA
>NW_006285318.1:36818-42392 GCF_000327345.1 Myotis davidii
CATCGTATATAATAAGAAACATGCAAATTAACCATCCCTCTGCCACAAGGATGGCTGCACCCACAGCTGAGGCTGAGTTCCCATAATGAGCCTTAAGGAGCAATCAGCAGGGGCCTGAGGACACGCGCCCCCCACCCCCCTGCCCCATGGGGCTTGACAGGGGACCTCAGGCTGTGCCTCCCACCTGACAGGGCTTGACCGGGGACCTCGGGCTGTGCCCCTGCCCTGGTGCCAGGCCACAGGACCTCAGTCCGCGCCTCCTGCTCAGCGGGGCTTGATGGGGGACCTCAGGCCATGCCCCCTGCCCTGGCACCAGGCCAGGGGACCTGAAGCTGTGCCACGATTTTGAGGTGCTGCGGGTGGGTGGGAACTTGACTCGGGGTCCCATGGTGCACCCCAGACTCTGACAGGAGGAAGACTTTCATATACATTTTACTAATTTTCTTTCATCTCTGATACTTCTATTATAGAAAAAGGGCAAATAGCAATATTAAAATATTTCCTCTAACTAATCCCCTTTTAATGTGCATGAATTTCATGCACTGGGCCATTAGTCTATATATATATAACAGGCTAATATGCAAAACGACCCCTCGAAGTTTGACCAAGAGACAGGGAGTTCGATTGCTCACTATGACGTGTGCTGAACAACAGGGGGCAGCACGGAATGAAGGAAGGCCCTGGCCAGAAGCTGGTAGCTGGGGAAAGGCCGGCAGCTAAAAGGCCCTGATCAGCACTGATCATCAGCCAGGGCTAGGGACCCTACCTGTGCATGAATTTTGTGCACTGGGGCTCTCATCTCAAGATATTTACTGAGAACCCACTAACTGCTGGTACTCTTCCTGGTGCTGAGAGAAAAGAGTGCAGACCGCCGGCACTGCAGCCCCTGCTCTCACACAGATACTGTGCTGCTTCTGGATCATAGATCATTGCATGTTCAACTTCAGATTTACAGACACTTCCAACAGTTTGCAAGATGCCTCCCTTATTTTTTCAGTAATATAACTAACAATCTAAAAATGACTTTCCAAAAGGAATAACTGAGTTTAAAACGAGGAGGTGAAGTCCTGATGCAAAAATGACGCTTAGTGTATTTAAAATGAACCGGGTGTTTGATGAAAGAGCTCTAAGAAACTGATCACAAAATATTCCTAATGGTCAATATTGGGTGATGGGGCTGTCGTTTGAATTACTTTGTTTCCTAGTGAGGTCTGAGTGACTGTCATTATTGAACACTGTATTGAAAAGGCCCAGAAAAACCCAAACAGTTGGGGAAAGGCGGTGACTCTGGCCTTCAGAGTCTCGGGACTGCAAGTTGCTAAGTAACCCAGGACGGACTTTGGAAGAATCGTCCATTTGGAAAGCAAGTGGTTTTGATCACAGAGGAAACCGCTCACTAGCCACTGCACGAACGAACCACTGTGCCCAGGAGCTGCCGGAAGAGTGTGCCGGCCTCTGTGCAAAGGGTGGTTAGGGCTGTTCCCTGCTCTCTGCTCCCCGAGTTTTTTCCAAGCCCGAAAGGCGGGGCGGAGAGGGCTGGCCCGCGCACGGCCCTCCACTGCCCTCTGCTGGCCGGAGACACCGGGGCCCCCGATCACGGAGGGAAACCCGTGTTTCCCGCGGACTTCCTGGTGGGGCCAGAGGGACCGGGGCCGGCTGACTGGGTGGAGAGGAGGCTCCCGTAACAGAGGGAACACGGACGAACTCAGGGAAGTGGCCCTCGGAGCCCTCAACACAAACACAGGCGGGACAGGCGCACAGGAATGACGTTTGACGTACATAAGGGCGGTTCTGCGCGCTCATTGGCGGTTCCTGAGCATGCGCATTAGTGCGCAGCGAGGTTTCTGCCAGCTTCTCTGCCAGCATCTGCTGGAGGTGTAGTCTGGACCCTGCTGCGAAGATTATCCGCGGGTTTGGACAGAAGTTTTGAAATTCCTGTGGCCCGGCAGCCCTAGTCGCTGCTCTGCCCCACCAGCAGGACTGGTACCGCCCCTGGTCGTCACCCTACGGCCTCTCCCCAGCTTGTGGACACACTGGTCTCCTGTCAATTCTCTCGGTCCTCTCAGACCTCCCTCTGCAGAACCCTCCTGGGACTCGGGGCACAGGAGCCCAGCACGGACAACTCAGAGCCCCTCTGCAGTCCAGAAGGTTCTCCCGCTACCCAGCCGAGCAACCCTCTGCCAGGGTCATGCCCTGGGTATCGGAAGCTCGGGGCCCTCCATGACGTCCTTCTCTAGCATTCCCCTCTCTTGTCGCTTCAACTCCTTCCCTGGATGTGTAGCTCCCTCCCTTCTAATGCACCTGCTTAGACAGCCTTGCACCCCTCTGCTGCCTCCAGTGTAGAGCCCACGGCCTCCCCCACCTTCCACCAGGCCTCTTCTCTACAGCCTACCCCGGGGAATATCATCTGCTCCAAAACAACTCTCTTGCTGCTTTCACCACCTTCCTACTCTCCTGTTGTGCTCCCATAGGGACACAGCCTGCTTGTGCCTGAGCACCTGAGCTTTGATGAGAAAAACATAAACCTTACTGAACTGTTTATTTTAACTGCATAACCAGGGAGGGTTGCTTCTCACTTTCCCTCTCACTCTACAAACACCAGCACCTCACTCAGGAGCAATCCTACTCCATCCCACTGACCTCCCCTACTATGGCCTGCAGCACACAGAAGCACTGAGGTCGAGCTCCTCAGTGCTTCCCAAACTCAATGGACCTGTTTTTTCTGCGACTCTGCTTCCCCTGAGCATACCTGCTCCTGAGTGCAGCCAGCCCTCACCTGTGCTCAGGTTCCCATGCCTTCCACCTGCACTTATGAGCCGTCTCCTCAAGGATCACCTGCTCTTTGTACACTGGACCCTCCCACAGCAAATGGGGGAAACCCAACCTCCATCCCACATGTCATTTTGCTGCTACTGGCACGTTGATGGATTAATTCCAAAGCCAAACTGCTTCAACTCCCCCTGAGACCGTTTGCTCCTCCATCCCCTTCAGTATGACTTGTTTTGCCTATCACTCCACTGCAACTGGTCTACTCAAAGCCACCACTAATGTTCACGTTTTCTGAGCCACCATCGCTTTTCTATGCTCATCTTAGGAAGCAGTCAGTCAGTCATACTGGTCACATGTGACCACTGCATTCTTTATCACTCTGCTGCATTTAATATATTTGAGGGGAGGGGTGATGTGCCAACGGTGCTCATATTGTTTGTGACAAGGTAAACATTGCATAGTTGCCCCACTGACCTGGGTAGAGCATGTGAATCTTCATCAACATGAAAGACAAGCCCCAGAAGAGTGTCCGTTGCAGTCACAGGAGTTCGGCCCACAGAATCAGAGACGGGAAAGTAACACAGCTCAGACAAGGGAGGTGAGTCAAGATGTGCAGAGAGGCTCCAAGTAAATGGCCCTTGAACGTGTTATGCTCAGAGAAATAAGTCAGAGAAAGACAACTACCATAGGAGTGCACTCACATATGGATTCGAAAGCACAACATAAATGAAAAAGCAAAACAGAAACAGAATCATAGACACAGAGAACAAGACAGATGGTTGCCAAGGAGAGGGGGTGGGGACTGGGTGAAAAGGGGGAAGGGACTGAGAAGTACAAAGTGGTCGTTACAACAGAGTCATGGGGCTATAATGTACAGCGTAGGGATTATAGTTAATAATCCTATATAATAAAGAGCTAATATGCTAATGAGACTGAACAGCAGAACAACTGGGAATGACTGGTCTGTATGACACACACTGACCACCAGGGGGTAGACACTCAATGCAGGAGCTGCCCCCTGGTGGTCAGTGTTCTCCCACAGGGGGAGCTCTTCTCAGCCACAACCCAGGCTGATGGCTGCCAGTAAATAGGTGGTGTTGGGAGCCTTTCCCACCTCCTCAGCAGAGGTAAGGATGTCCGACTGCAGCTTAGGCCTGGTCCCCGCTGGCAAGTGGACATCCCTCGAGGGCTCCCGGGCTGCCAGAGGGATGTCTGACTGCCAACTTAGGCCCAATCCCCCCGGGGAGCAGGCCTAAGCCAGCAGGTGGTCATCCCCCGAAGGGTCCCAGTCTGCCAGAGGGCACAGGCCAGGCTGAAGGACCCCCCGCTCCGAGTGCACCAATTTTTGTGCACCAGGCCTCCAATGTTGTAATAAGTGCGTATGGTGCCAGGAAGGTACTGGGACTATCGGGAAAACACTTTGTAAAGTATATGACTGTCTAACCGCTATGTGGTACACCTGCAACTAATACAAAGTCATATAGAATGTAAACTGTCATTAAAAAATAAACTTAAAGAGGTGTCCTATCCACAGAGACCACCTGGGGCACAGTGAGCCATAGAGGTGTCATAGATCCCCTTCCCACATCATCACACAGACTCACAAGCCACACGTGCCCCTTCCCAATGGGAAAGACCTGGAGATGTGGGGTAGAGATCTGAGAGTGAGCATGCTCACTGAGGTCACTGAGCATCTGTACACAAGGACCACGCACATGTTGCATCTTAGCTCAGCTAGCAGATTAGAAGCCAAGGCAGGGCCTTTTCTCCCCTCACGAATATTCCCGTTCAGAGGGCGGGCACTGCTGCTGAAGATCAGCACAGTCGGGCAGAAGGCATAACCCAAGTGCCGGTGCAGTCAGAGCACCACCTGTGAATCTGGGATGTCGGGACACCTTCCCCACGGGTGCTCCTGTGCCCGCCGTCCAGTCTGTCCCTGTGAGAGGCGACCTGGGGGTCCTTGCCTCCCTGCTTCAAGGGGGACCCGGCCCTTGTTCCTACACATCCCGGCCCTGAGCACAGCACAGCCCTTTGTCCAGGGGGAGCAGCCATCAAACCCTCCTAGTGACGGGCAGGTCTCAGGTCTCCACTTCTGGGCAATTCAGGTGCCCTGGCCTCTGCAGTGTGTTTTCCACAGAGGAGAGCCCATCGAATAATGCAAACCATCAAGTCAATGTCAGAACCAGTGTCCACTGTACAGGACACCTGGGGTCCCTGTACATGGGATCATGTGACTTAGGAAGCATTTACATCCCCTTTCCCTCATTGGGCTCTTGCAGCTCAGAAAACCATACCTTCTACCCACTTCTTCTTAAGGGGACAGGAAGGGTCTGAGGCCCTAGAGTCTCTCAAAGGGAAACCAGGGACTTGTGCCAAAGAAGCCACTGGGATCCTGTTGTCTCAACCTGGTGACTGAAAGGGTCAATGTGCAGGAAGGGCTTGGTTCTTCCATTTTCCATCATGGTCTGCCTCAGCCCGTTCCTCATCGTTTGCTGTCTCAGCTCTGGCCCCCCCCCCACCCCCCACACAGGGGTGAAGACTTTGGGAAAACCTGACTCCTGCCCGAAGACCCTGAGTGGTTAGAGTGCCCGGCTGTGCCCGGGTAGCAGCGGCAGGAATCTCAGGGACTGGACCCGGCTCCTTCACCCGAGTTGGCTGTGGGAATTTTCAGGGGATGTGAGCCAGGGATGTGCAGAATTCTCCGTGTTGATTTGACACCACAGTCTGAGATATTTTCTCAGATTTGAAAGCATGGATGTGGGCTTCCAGAAGTTATGCGCTCCAAAAAAAAGGATTAAAATGAGG
>NW_006285318.1:42654-47598 GCF_000327345.1 Myotis davidii
GAGAAGTGTCTGCAGAGTCATTCTGTCTGAACTTGGTGGCCATTCAAGTGCCCATGACTCCAGCTCCTGCCGTCACCCCAACCCCAAGCCCCTTGCACCCACTGCCCTCATACAGGACTGCTGTCTGGTCCTCCCGGACAACTCACCTTCCCTCTTATGCCACCTTTGCCCAAATGTCCACTTCTCTCCCCTTTCCGGAATTAACTCAATCGTGTTCTCCCTGAGACCAACGATGGCAGCCTGTGACTTGGAAGCTGCTGTAACTCCTTCACAGAGCTGCATGGGTCTCAGATATAAGGACGGGAGCGGGAGTGAGGATGGTGTCTTCCTGCAAACCCAGGGCTGCGTGAAACCCCTGTTGTGCACTCCTCACCTTCTAGCATCCCCCCTGAGCTCATCCATGTCTCCTGGGCTCTGCCATCCACACCACGGCCTCAGGATGCTCAGGGTTCCTGGTACCTTCGTCCTGTGATTTTGCCCCTTGTTATGGGGGACACACCCTCCAAGGGCACACCCCGAGTGCACCCACCTCTGCTTCCAATGCCCATGTCTGGGTTCCTTGGAAGCCAAGCTTCTCGGGAGTGTAGACTCCAGGAGCCTGTTTGTTTGGTCACCTCTCGATCCTCCTCCGTGTCCCCCATCCAGGGAGTGTTCCCTTGAAAACCTCTCCAAAGAGCTCCATGTTGGCAAACTGAGTACCCAATTCTGTCTTGCACTCATCCACACCACGGCCTCAGGACGCTCAGGGTTCCTGGTACCTGCGTCCTGTGATTTTGCCCCTTGTAATGGGGGACACACCCTCCAAGGGCACACCCTGAGTGCACCCACCTCTGCTTCCAATGCCCATGACTGGGTTCCTTGGAAGCCAAGCTTCTCGGGAGTGTAGACTCCAGGAGCCTGTTTGTTTGGTCACCTCTCGATCCTCCTCCGTGTCCCCCATCCAGGGAGTGTTCCCTTGAAAACCTCTCCAAAGAGCTCCATGTTGGCAAACTGAGTACCCAATTCTGTCTTCAACACAGTGAACACTTTCCATTCTCTCCACGCCCTCCTTTCTCTTCATCTCTCCCACCTGATTTGTTCTCATCTGTATCCCCTTGTGTGCTGACGGCTCGCTGCATCACCAGGTCTACCTAAGCAATCTCAGCTGGACCGCAGAGCCCCTTTAGGCCGAGACCTGTGGGCACCGCCCCTCAGATGTCACACAAGCCCTGCAATTCTCCAGGGGCCCCAAAACCTATGTGCCCTGTCTCATGGGCGGGCTCTGCCATCTACCCATGTCCTTCAATCAAAATCCTAGGAATGCCCCTAGGTGTGACCTCCACTACCCCATGCCTCCCCTGGCCCTGCTCTGGAAAAGGCTAAACCATGATCTTCATGTTCCCACGGATGTTGGTAAATTCCCCATGTGAGGGCTCCCTCTTCCCAGTCACTGATGGCGCCTATGTCCTGGTTTGGCTGGGCCCCCTACAGGAAGTCCAAGGAGAACCTGCACCCTGTAATAGTCCCGACCCACTGAGATGCTCACCTCCTACAGGAACTCCACAGATGCTGTTTGAACTCCAGGGATCAGGCCATAGCAGCAGTGTCCCTCGTGGGTGGAGGAAAACGTTTGCTGTGGCAAATGTCCACGGCTGTGCACGAAACATGGGTTGGCTCACTGTTTGTTTTCATCATAAACATCCTGGCCTATGTGGTCTGTCCCGGAGAACATGCATGAACGTGAAAACATATGATCATAAAAAGTGAAAATGGAGAACCTGGCTGGAGAACCTGGCTAGAGAACCTGGCTATGCTGATTAACTGAAAGTCTTCCTGTCATTCCTTCTTTGCCGACTCCGTCCACACCTTTGGGAACCCCTGGACCTGCTGGGGCTGGACCCCAACACTTTACAATCCCACTTCTAAGTGCTGGTGTATCTGTGTTTTTATCTCTGAACAATTTACACTTTTTCTGTCGCTATTACAAGTAAAAAGTGCAAGTAAAATTCTTCAGCACATTTGGCCTTTTATTCCTTTTATTAAAAAAAAAATACACATAAAAAAACCCGATTGCCCTAGTCGGTTTGGCTCAATGGATAGAGTGTTGGCCTACAGACTAAAGGGTCCTGGGTTCGATTCCAGTCAAGGGTACATGCCTGATTGCGGGCTCAATGCCCAGTAGTGGGCATGCAGGAGGCAGCTGAGCAATGATTCTCTCTCATGGTTGATGTTTTTATCTCTCCCTCTCCCTTCCTCTCTGAAATCAATAAAAACAACAACAACAATAAAAAAAAAAGTGAAAATGCCCCTGAGCGAATGTCACGGAGAAGCCTGACAGCTGGTCCTGCGCATGGACGGGTAAAATCTCAGCTCGCTGTACTTCCCACAGAAGTCCTGTGCTCCGCCCCATGGCGGCCTCTGTACACAGTCTCACAACCTTTTACAGTGCCTAAGCACAAGGGAAGGCAGCAATCCAGGCTCTCACGGGAGGAGGACTCAATGAGGCTCCTGCAGGGGCCACATCCAGACCTACACTCAGCCTCTGGGCGGGGGGAGGGGTGCCCAGGACCCGCTCTTTTAAAGAGGCTCCCGGGCAGTGGAGGCACCCTGCGGTGGGGAAGCCTAAGCACCCCAGTGCCACACCTGTACTGCTTTCAAATACTATCCTGGACTTACAGCCAGGTTTGCTAATCCGCTGTGATGTGTCTTGCCTTTTGAGAGCTGTCGATGGCAGACTTCCTTTACCCTAGACTCACACTCAGAACAATTGCTGGGACTGAGGAGTGTGTTTGTGCCACACCTGCCCTTGGCTGCCTGACACCAGGCAGGCGGAGAGGAGGGGGAAGGCCTGGCTGCTGGAAAGGCAGCTGCATTCTGTCGTCATGGTTACGGCTCTGCTGGGCATCCCCACCGGGTCCCGAGCTGGGGAGGGCGCTCTGTGACGGGGACAACACCCCTCCCCACTCGGTGTACCTTCCTGTGATTAGAGGCTGAAGCTAAGGGCCCGGCTTGGTTGCCAGGGAAACTGTAGCTGGGTCTGTGGGAGGCATGAAGAACAGGCAACCCGAAGTGGAATTGCAGACGCGGGGTGGATTATGGGAGCCGGCCCTGGGCGGTGGAATTGCGAGTCGACCATTATGTCCACCTGAAGGGCGCCTGCGCAGGAACACTCAGGGACATACAGGCAGACAGGCGGCCCGCACACTCACCAGCTCTCCTCCTGGCCTTTGCACAGTGCCTCCGTCTGGTGGAGCATGGAGGACCTGCAGGAGGCAGGGATGGTGGACCCAGAACACAGAACACAGAAGAGGCAGGGGGTCCTTGGTGTCATGAAAGCGATGGCACAGCCTGGCCTCCATGGCTGGGGCATTCGCAGTGCATTTCGCAATTACCCGTACCGAGGTGTAACGTGCAGTCAGTGTGCACAGCAGGGACTGGTAGGAAATTTAAAGGGTTCTGCCACCGTCACCACACTCCAGTTTGAGAACCTTTCTATCGCCCCAAAGAGACCCCGTGTTGCTGTTCGCAGTCCATCTCCACGACCACCTCCGGGCCCAGGCCAGCGGCCAGCTAATCTCTGTCTCTAGAGGGACCATTTCTGGCATTTGGAAAACACTGACTCATGGTTATGCTACCCCCACTCTCTCCCAATATTTCCCTGCCCCCTGGCGCCTCTGTGTCTGGCCTGGAACTTGACACGCTGGACGTGTGTGCACATCACTGGATTCGGGCCCCTAGTCTGTAACTTGAGACTGTACCCCGTCTCACAGGTGGTCCCAGGTCTCCTGCTGTATCCCACACATGGGCGTGAGGACAAGGCCTTTAGGTGGGGAGATAGGGGTGTCCGCCAACTCCCCGTTACCCCTGCTGGCCCCTTCTCTGTGCGCCCTCATGTAGAATGGTGGGCCGGTAGCACCACCCTCAGGAAGCACCATGCCACCTCACCCAACCCTGGTCCTTCTCACCCCGCTTTTCTCCTGCCCCCCAAGCCTCACAGGGGCTCTCGAGGCGCTCTCCACGGCATTCAGGGGTGTCAGATCCCTCTCCCCGAGAAAAGGCTCATTGCCCAGGGCAGGGACTGGCTTCGCCATTCTTCCTCCTCCCCCTGCCAACAGCCTGCCTAGCACACAGGGGGGAGGCAAGGGGAGACGACGGAAGCCGTCACCAGGGCACTCGGTGGATTGTGGTTGACAGGACTGACCTGATGTGGCGGCCGGAGTGAGGCCATCCCGGTCTGACCTCTGCCAGTGGGCACGGTCCCCGCCTTCTCTTTAGTCTGCGCGCCCAGCTCACATCTGGGACGGGAATCTTGCTCCAGGATGGGTCTGTGGGAAAGAGGAAGTCAGCTGACATGCGGAAGCATGTAGCATACGGTGCAACACCTAGTGAGGAACCCATGACAGCGAAATGCCACCTTCCCCTGCTCACACCCCGCCCCCCATGACCAGGCTGAAGTCAGGCCCTTGTGTTTGAAGACGGACACGCCCTACCTCACTGACCTTCTCCCCGGGGCTGTGGGACCAGCTTGCCGGGCTCCAGGGAGCGCCCACGCTCTCTGCCGAGGTCACAGCTTCAGAATCTAATAAACGCACCTGTTCTCAAGCCACTTCTGTCTGCAGACGCGGACGTGTTAGCAGCAGCACAGCTCTGGGCCCACCTGAAAGCACAGGGACAGAACGCAGAATTCATTTTCACTCCAGGGGAACACGGTCACTTCCTCGCTAGACAGGATCAGGTTCAGGGTGGGGGCGAGGTTTAATCACTCGTGCCTCCTGAAATGAAATGCATTCTGCCCAAATCCCGACCCTTAGTAACTCTATGACATGCTGCCTCTGTTGCAGCAGCAGGAAACTGCTGTTCCGCTCACCTCCGGGACACCAGGCAACAAGGCCTGGCCCGGGCCTGAGGCCAGGGGCACCAGCACCACCCGCAGGGCCCTCCTGTGGGCACGCCCTCTGCTCCAGC
>NW_006285318.1:47684-56436 GCF_000327345.1 Myotis davidii
GCTGGTCCTGGCAGGGCCCCCAAGCGTGACGTGCGTGTTCTCTGGGCCCTCCCTCCTCTCCATCCCTATCTGCTCCTGGTGATAAACTGGGATCTGCTGCTCGGGGACTGAAATGTGGTGGTCGCAGATCTGACAGAGAACAGGCCACAGTGGGTGAGGAAATCTCAATTGTAAACTTAGTTTCCTTTAATTCGTATCTTTATTGGGTGCCAGGAGGAAGTTAGCCATCAGAAACTCCTCCTAGGGCAGCGGTTCTCAGCCTGTGGGTTGCGACCCCTTTGGGGGTCAAACAACCCTTTCACAGGGGTCGCCTAAGATCATCGGAAAACACATATATAATTCCATATTGTTTTTGTGATGAATCACTATGCTTTAACTATGTTCAATTTGTAACAATGAAATTGGGGTCACCACAACATGAGGAACTGTATTACAAGGTCACGCATTAGGAAGGTTGAGAACCACTGTCCTAGGGGAGTGCGACTCAGTGATAGGGAGCAGTGAACATTTGCCTGCATTGGGGTCCTATTCATTGCGGCAAAGACCACAATGGTGCACCCCCACGTTCCCATTTCACACCCCCTTTCCACACTTTCTTGTTTGAAAATGTGTCTTTATCGTTGAAAGTATTACAGAAGGCCCCCTTTATTCCCCAAGGACCCCCCTCTCCACTCCTGCCCCTCCCCAGGCCTTCACCCCACTATTGTCTGTGTCCATGGTTTATGCAGATTTTATTAGTTCTTTCATTGATCTCTCCCCCCTCCTTCCCTCTGAGGATCCTCAGTATGTTACATGCTTCCATGTCTCTGGATCTATTTTGTTTGTCACTTTATCCTGTTCATTAGATGCCTCATATGCGTGGGATCCTGAGATACCTGTCTTTCTCTGACTGGCTTATTTCACTCAGCATAATGCTCTCCAGGTCCCTCCATGCTGTCTCAAAGGGTAAGAGACCCTTCTTTTTTACTACTGTGTAGTATTCCACGGTGTAAATGTACCACAGCTTTTTTATCCATTTATCTGCTGGTGGGCTCTTGGGCTGTTTCCAGATCTTAGCTATTGTAAATTGTGCTGCTAGGAACACAGGGGTGCATATATTCTTTCTGATTGGTGTTTCAGGCTTCTTGGCATATATTTGTAAAAGAGGATCACTGGGTCCAATCGCAGTTCCATTTTTAATTTTATGAGGAAACGCTACACTGTTTTCTGCAGAGCTTGTACCAAGTTTCTGTTTCTCCACATCCTCACCAGCACTTGTTGATTTACTGATGGTAGCCAATCTGGGAGGTGTGAGGTGGCATCTCATTGTTGTTTTAATTGGCATCTCTCTGCTGATTAGTGATGCTGAGCATTTTGTCACAGGTCTCTGAGCCATTTCTATGTTCTCTTTGGAGAAGTGTCTATTTAGGTGCTCTTCCCATTTTGTGGTTGGACTGTTTTGTCTTCCTTCTGTGGAATTGTATGAGAACTTGATATATTTTGGAAATCAGCCCCTTATCCAATGTATCGTTTTGGCAAGTATGTTCTCCCTTACAGTGTGTTCCCATTTGATTTTGATCCTGGTTTCTTTTGCTGTGCAGAAGCTGTTTATTAGACGCAGTCCCAGTTGTTTATGTTTTCCCATGTTTCTCTTGCCCTAGGGGTTGTACCAGTGAAAATACTGCTAAGTGAAGTGTCTGACAGGATTGCTGCCCTTGCTTTCTTCTAGGATTTTTACGGATTCACGACTACACTGAAGTCCTTTATCCATTTTGAGTTTGTTCTAGTGTCTGTGTAAGTTGGTGGTGTAGTTTTGTTTTGTTTTTTTTGCATGTACCTGTCCATTTTCCCATCCCCATTTACTGAAGAGAGATGCATGAAAGCAACCTCATATTAGCACACGTGCAGGGAGCACTCACTGGGCTGCTGCCGGAGGCAGTCCATGCAATGGCACAGAAGCACCTGGGCACCGCAGGCCATTCGCACTGCAGAGAGCCTTTCTGTCCGAGGAGAGCAGCGCAGGGAGAGACAGAGACCTGGTGTGAACGTGACTGCATGCGTCACGCAGCCATGACACAGGAGCTGAGACCACTGCTGGGCGCCTCCCGGCTGCAGAGCGCCGCAGGGCGGTCCCACTCCCACAGAAAAGGCCAGGACCTTCCTGGGATCCTGGCGCGCTCATGCCGGAAGCGTTTTCAGTCAAACTGGTTGACTTAACCCTCCGCCTATTGCTTACTGTTTGGCCCCAAAAGGAAGCCCCGCCCAGCACCCGTCAGGTGAGGTGCGATGGTCAGTTGTCCTTCAACCACTGGAACCTCTTGAGGAGCCTCTGGGACATGCTTTTGCTCTCCTGCCGCCCCTCCAGTTCGAGTTTGTCCTGTCCGTGCTGCTGTGGGAGCGGCCCTTCTGAGGGAAGGCCGGGCCGATAGGGACCCAGGCTGCGCCTCAAGCCCACAGGCCCTGTAGGAGGCTTTCCCCGGAGGGAGGCAGTGGGGCCCCCTTTCTCTCCGCAGGCATCCTACCCACATGGGGCCCGTGGCTCTGGCAGTACTGACATTCACACCTAAATCGGTTCTGATCTCTCCTCCCCCTGACCCGATAAGGGGTCGCGGGATCAACGTGTCTCCGTCTCGGGTGTCCCAGAAATGCTTTTGTTTTGAGGGGTCGCTGACCTTTCCCAGGGCCTCTCTTGTAGGGTGTCCTCACCTCGGTGCCGCTGCTGGAGCACCCCTGGTAGAGGGGCAGGGCAGGTGGTGCCAGGACTGGGGTTCCCGTCACCGAGGCCCCACGGGCAGTTCTGGGAGGGAAGGAGGAGAGGGTGCCGTGACTTCCCGGGAGGACTCTTCTGAGGCCATCGGGAAAGATGCAGAAATCAACGCTGAGCTGCGTCCCGGAGTCGATCCCTGAAGGCCTAGTCCCTGCTCAAAGCTCCAGGCGGCCGCTGGGTCTGGACAGGAAGGTGAAGAAGGTTCTCAAAGAGCCTGATGAACCCCGACTGCAACACACGGTGGTGAAAGAAGAAGGAAAGTCCAACACCATTCATCCTCACTTTCCTGTCCCGGTGTTTCCAAGCTGCACAATGGGGAGTGTAAGGAACCCTACCTCCTGGATCCTTCTGCGTGTTAAATGGGGTAATACAGCCCAAGACCTCAAACACTGATGGCTTACATGCGGGGTTTTAGAAAAAAGGTGCATTCATGCGTCCAGATATGACATGGGATGCAAAATGACCGGCCATGGTAACGCCCTGCTGACTTTTTGCAAACTGTTCCCAACCACAATTGTAACAGCAATCAACGTGTGACTAACAGGTGTTCTTCTCGTAAGCACTCCTAGACTTCCAAAACGTAGACCTTTACTCAGTTCTAAGCATTTGCAGCACGCTGATACACCCTGGTATTTTTAAAAATATACTTTTATTGGTTTCAGACGAAGGGAGGGGGAGAGAGAGAAACACCAATGATGAGAGAAAATCATGGATCAGCTGCCTCCTGCATGCTCCCCCCCCTCACTGGGGATCGAGCCCATAAGGCAGGCATGTGCCCTGACAGGGTCGTGACCTTCTGGTTCATAGGTCGATGCTCAACTCTTTTTTTATTTTTATATTTTATTGATTTTTTACAGAGAGGAAAGGAGAGGGTTAGAGAGTTAGAAACATTGATCAGCTGCCTCCTGCACATCTCCCACTGGGGACGTGCCCGCAACCCAGATACATGCCCCTGACCAGAATCGAACCCGGGACTTTTCAGTCCGCAGGCCGACGCTCTATCCACTGAGCCAAACCGGTTTCGGCTGATGCTCAACTCTTGATCTAGGCTGGCCAGGCCTGACACACCCAGTTAACGTTAACCTTTATCCTAATTGGTTGTTCGTATAGTCAGTAGGTTGCTCAAGACGATGGAAATAAAAATTTACTTTAGTACAAATTTATTGTAGTAAAAATAACAGAAATTAATGAAATTTCTAACAGAAAAAATAGAGAAACCCAAATCCATCGGAACTGGTTCTTTGCAGTAGGAGGAATGAAAGGGGTGGTTTTCCTACAGACCCAGCAAATAGGAAAGGGCAATATGGTATCGCTATATCCAACTCTACATATACAAATGCAGCAACTTACAACAAGAGGCTCAATGACACAAAAACCATAAACTACGAAAACTCTCCCGGGTGAAAGAGCATGCATAGTCCAACATCTTTTATAGAAATTTAGCTGAAACCGGTTTGGCTTAGTGGATAGAGCGTCGGCCTGCGGACTGAAAGGTCCCGGGTTCGATTCCGGTCAGGGGCATGTACCTGGGTTGCGGGCACATCCCCAGTAGGAGATGTGCAAGAGGCAGCTGATCGATGTTCCTCTCTCATCGATGTTTCTAGCTCTCTATCTCTCTCCCTTCCTCTCTGTAAAAAATTGATAAAATATATATATAAAAAAAGAAATCTAAGTGGAGTTAAAGTCCTTTGGAAAAGAATCCAGAGAGTAAATACAGACACAAACAACGTCTACTTTTCAAATTGCACATCACTCTGAATAGTGAAAAGCAATCTCTTGCCTTCCAATTCCACACCCCACCCCAAGGAGATCATCCTTTGTCCAGGGTATCCATGCTATACGCACTACCACCGCCCACAGGTCACTTAGTAACCCTCTCAGTTATCAGGTGGACTGTTGGGGTAGCCCATGGCTTGTGTTGAAGTAACTGTTATGTTACTACTAACGACTGTCTCCATCGCACTAACGGAAAAAGCAGGCACAGACATGTTAACAAACTTGCTCAGTGTCGCCCAGCAGTACGTGAGTTGCCACAGGCCCGGACGCATTGTGGGAAACTCACTGTGTTGCGGGTTTGTTGCATCAAGGCTAAGATCCAATGGCCACTGCAAAGGATTTCAGTTTACAGCTCACATGGAACACAGACTGATTTTGGAGCATGGGACTGCACAGTAAATAGGCAGCTGTCTGCAATGGAAATCCTTTAGGTGTGAGCTTGACAGGACTGGGACCAGGACACTTGGTGGAAATGACGCTCTGAGAGCCTCTTCAGTCCAGCTGACAGCACGGCAGCCTCTGGCCTGAATGGCCTGCCTTGGGTCTGTGCATCGAGAAGGCCAGACGGTGGTCACGTCTACATCCTCACAATGGACAGGGCAACCTGGCAGCAGGAAACAAGACCGTTGCCCTGTCCCACTAGTTCCCAGACGAGTTGTCCACAAAAGTGGGAACCCAGGAACTTAAAATGTGCCCCCTGTGATCCACACCCAGGGAATCCCACTTGGTGTGGCTACCACAGTGCCCTAGGAACGGTGATTTTAATCTCTGCCAGAAAACTCTCAGGAGCATTATTAAATCCTTTGGTAGCCAGCCGGTCTCTAATGTACTGACTTTTCCCGGGGAGACACACGGCTGAGGAGACCAACCAGAACCTCAGAGGCAGAGACCATAATGAACACGAGAGCCAAGGGCAGGGCAGGGGACCTGTAGACGACCTCACAACCCTTCACTGGCCTTCCTCCCCGAAGGGTGCACTGTATCTCCAATCCATTCTCTCATGGCCGGTGGGTGGCGGTAGGCACAGGAGATGACATTTTAGACGCCATAATGGCACAGGCTTTTCCCCGGGTCCATGCAAGACCCATGAAGTGAGATTATGGGACGCATTATCCCCACCCTCCCAGCCTCTGGTCCTTTCCTGCACCCAACTCCATTCCCACAAGCCTAGAGCAACCGGCACATGGGCAAATGTCTTTCCTTCAACTATGAGACACGGACCCTGACCTGAGGAGATCTCTCTCCCTCTCCTGCTTTCCGCTGTCCTTTCCCTGATCTCAGCTGCGGTCCCAAACCAGACAGCTTTCTCCAGCAGCTAAGGGACCCAGCCTGGTCCCTTCCTCTGGTGGCCTAGCCTGGAGAGGGCTTGTTCTCACAGAGAAGGCCCCGTTCCAGGAGCCAAGAGCCACGACTCGTACAGAGCCACCCTGGGCATCCATGGCAGTGGTACGTACACACACACACACACACACACACACACAGGCACACAATCAGCCTTATCCGACCATAAAATAGAGGAAAATCCTGCTTTTTGCAACTACAGGTGGAGCTGACAGGATTATGCTTAGTGAAATAACTTAGAGAAAGACAAATACTGGATGTTCTTGCATATGTGGAAACTCAAAAACCAAACTCATAGAAATATAGATTAGAATGGTGGTTGTCAGGGCATGGGAGAAATGTTAAGCAAATTTTCCAAATTCTATAAGGTAAGTCTTGGGGATCTGATGTACCCCGCGATGACTCTAATTAGCAACACTGTGTTCTTTATTGAAAGTAGCTGAGCGAGTGGATGTTACATGTTATCGTCACAGACACAAAATGGTAATTATGTGAGGGGATGGAGATGCTAACACACCTTACTGTGGCCATCACTTCATGATAAAAATGTGTATCAAATCATCCCGCTGTACACTCTAAACGTAGATGTGTTACACGCTGATGTGTCAAAGCTGAAAAACATTGTCGTCCCCCCCCCATCAAGTGGGCATCCCTCCAGCCATGTTCTGTGCCCTCTGATAGCGCCCATCATTCCCTGAACTTACTCTTAGTATTGACACCACCAGTTGAGCCGGATTCTGTCCTCCTCGACCTCCCGCAGCGCCAGCGCCAGCGCCAGTCCTTTAGTGGAGAATGGTATTTAGAAGCCAGGACCTGGGGGCTAGGTGTACTAGTGCCATTGCAATGCTGTTGAAACCAGCAGTATTGGAATATACGCATGTACACAATCGCACACACACAAACATATGCATCTGTGTCACCTTTCCCACGCATTCTCGTGGACACATACTAAAGCCATGAGTTCACACGGAGGCCTCTGACTTCAGCATACCACCTCTGAGTTTGTTCTGGTTTGCCTCTTGCCCCATTGGGAACTCCCCTTTCTCAAGCGAGAGTCCTGGCTCCCATCGCCTTGTACATTTCCGGAGCTGAGGGGTCCCAAGGTATGTAAGCCAGCCCTTCCCCACAGAGAGCCCTCCTCACACGCGGTGCTGAAGCTTCCCCTGCTCTTGACCGCCTCAACCCCTCAGCACTGCATCCCTGAGGCAGCTAGCCTTCCAGCACCCAACCCTGGGGACATCCTCCTGGCCGCCTGGGGCTCTCTCACCCCTGCAGCCTGTCCCCCAGTGTGGACGCCTCCTCCCCGTGCTGGGGTCTGACCCCCAACTTGCTTCCTTGCTCTGCCGCACCTGATATGGTAGCTGCAGGACAGAACTGCTCTGGCACAAAAGGGAAGGGACGCGAGACAAAGGGGAGGGAAGCGCAAAAGGTGAGCACATTTAGGACCGTCAGGTAATTCAGGTGAATCGGGCCCAAGCATGGCAACACTACGAAGCCCCTGTCTTTTTTCTCACTGGTCTCCAGCTTCCCTTTCCTGCCCCTCTCCTCTGCTCAGGTCCTCTCTCATTCACAACATCCTCCCCTCCATCCAGCGGAAAATGTCACCCTGGCGTGATTCCTGCACTATCATTGCATCGGCCGCTTGGCTGACCTTCAGAGTGGACGGTGTCCTCCCTGCAGCTCCGACGCTCAAGCCCTCTGCCTCTCATGATGGAGTTGAAAGTTTCACTCCTCTTTTGGCAATTTCAGGTGTGAGCAGGAGAGCAAGCTCACGGGCTACTTCTTGGAGCCTCAGGTCCTTCGTCGGGAAGATAAGCGTGACCCCAACCCCCTCCCGGGCCGGAGGAGAAACAGAGATGGCAATACCAGGCACCTCCCATGCGCGCTGCGTGTCAATCCCAGCGCGGAGGCACTTTACCAGGGTCGCGGGACTCCTCCACCTCCAGGAACAGCCGCGTGCATTTCCCCCTCAGCACGGTTGCACATGCTGTTCCTTGTGCCTGGCATGCTTTTCCCGAAGGCCATCAACGCTCTCCCTCACTTCCTCCCGGTCTCTGCTCCATCAGCACCTGTCCAGGAGACCTTCCCCGATCACCCGGAACACAACACTCTTCCCCCTCACCTGGCCTTATCTTGCTCCTTAACACTGATCCCTCTCACCGATGTCACAGATTTACCGACAACTCGATGAAATCAGAGACTTTGCCAATTATTGCTCCGTTGTACCCCCAACTCCTGGAACACACAGCCCGTGCTCAGAAGACGGACTGCGCCCCAGGCCCTTGACACACATTGCTAAGATGGACAGGACCCTCTGGTATGGGCACCGGCCTCACTGTATGATTATGATCCATATGGAGGCTGCAGGAGACACGTGACGCGCCCAAGGACACGCAACCAGGACTTGGGGCTCCAGGCTTCGGGATCATACCTGCCAGGTGCCAACGCCCCCAGTTTCTGGACGGAGACCTCACAACCAAAAGGAACAGACTTTACCAGAGCCACACACTCCCATACCCAGGCACACCAAGTACAGCTCACTGAACACAACCAGAGCAGACTCCAAAACCTGTCCAAGAGCTCACAACTGGAGGCACAGACTCCCCAGCAGAGCAGAGACCATGCCCACTGAGACAATCCGCCCCGAGAGGCCAAAGTCCTCAGCCCAGGAAACTAAACTGCGACCCTGCGCGTCCTAGAACAGACTCCCAAGCAGCAGGCACCCCCCAACTTAATCCAAGGACCGCGCTAACAGAAGGACAGAAGTTCAAATAACTGACACCTTACGTCAGGACCTTACGCCAGGGTCCCCAGACAGACCAGAGAACCCGCACCCGGACACAGACCCCCAAACAGCTCAGAGCCTGGATGCCTGAGGGTGAAGCCCCC
>NW_006285318.1:66068-66593 GCF_000327345.1 Myotis davidii
ACATTACCCCCCCCCCCCCAGCCTCTGGTCCTTTCCTGCACCCAACTCCATTCCCACAAGCCTAGAGCAACCGGCACATGGGCAAATGTCTTTCCTTCAACTATGAGACACGGACCCTGACCTGAGGAGATCTCTCTCCCTCTCCTGCTTTCAGCTGTCCTTTCCCTGATCTCAGCTGCGGTCCCAAACCAGACAGCTTTCTCCAGCAGCTAAGGGACCCAGCCTGGTCCCTTCCTCTGGTGGCCTAGCCTGGAGAGGGCCTGTTCTCACAGAGAAGGCCCCGTTCCAGGAGCCAAGAGCCACGACTTGTACAGAGCCACCCTGGGCATCCATGGAAGTGGTACAAACACAGACACACACACACACACACACACAGGCACACGCGCGCGCGGCCTTATCCGACCATAAAATAGAGGAAAATCCTGCTTTCTGCAACTACAGGTGGAGTTGATGGGATTATGCTTAGTGAAATAACTTAGAGAAAGACAAATACTGGATGTTCTTGCATATGTGGAAACTGAACAA
>NW_006285318.1:68054-68415 GCF_000327345.1 Myotis davidii
ACCTGGGCCCGGAGTCACAAGCTGCTGCAGACCTCACAGCCTGGGGTGGCACACACCCGCTCCGAGGTCTCCCTCGGACACAAATGCCCGAGGCGCAGGAGGTGCACACCCAGGTGCACAGGCACACAAGGCCCAGGAGACCTCGGAGCAGGGCACACAGTCCACCCCAACATCCCACTCATCACCGGCCCGAGGCTCGGAGAGCATCGGCACCCGGCAGCACCCGGGCAGTCACAGCAGCGAGGCCCGCCCCGAAGGCCTGAGGCCCTGCTTCCCAGGCAGACGCACCCAACCTGCGCGGAGGCCCTCCGGGTCCTCAGGTGCTGGCCTCTGCGGACCGAAGCTGCGGTGCCCCGCGCGC
>NW_006285318.1:68724-72460 GCF_000327345.1 Myotis davidii
CAGCCGCTCCGCGCCCTGGAAGGGCTTCCAGCCTCCGCCTCCGGAGGCCAATCACCGCCCCGCACGGCTCTGGCCCCGCCCCCACAGCTGGGAAGCAGTGTTTCAGCCAATCGCCAGCCGGGCTGGACGTGACGTGCGGAGGTGGAGCTGGAGGCGAGAAAAGGAGGGGCGCAGCCTGCGACCAGGTGGCTCAGGAGCGGCCCGTCCTACCTCCAAGCCCCGCGGGGTAGCTCCCGGGAAGGGACTCCCCTCTCGCGCGCCCCTCGGTGGTGGGAACCGGGAAAGCGCGTGCATGCAGATGAGAGGTCCTGGTTGGCAAACAGCGGCTCGCGAGCCACATGTAGCTCTTTGGCCCCTTTGGTGTGGCTCTTCCACAAAATACCACATGCAGGCGCACATGTACAGTGTGATTGAACAATGTACCTGCCTATATAGTTTAAGTTTAAAAACTGTGGCTCTCAAAAGAAATTTCAGTCATTGTACTGTTGGTATTTGGCTCTGTTGACTAATGAGTTTGCCGACCACTGCATGGACCACTGTAAGCTGGGCCATCAGGAGGAGAACCGGCAGCCCGCTGCAGGTGGGGCCCTTGAAGAAGCCTTCCTGAGCTCAAGTTTACCGCCCGCAGTGGCTAGCAGGATAACAGAGCTGGGCACTGAGAGGGCCTGTGCCTCCCTGGGTCATGCAGAATCGATGGGGGCGGGGGAGGGGGCGCAGCCAAAGTCCCCCAAGGGGCAGGAGGGCTAGAGCGCCTGCCTGGGGCCAGAGGCCTGGTGTGGGGCAGGGCTGGTCCTTAACTGTCAGTAGTACGTGAGACGGACAGCAGGACAGCAGGATGTTTGGTTTTGTTAGGGAAGTGGCCGTATCCCAGGGACCCAGGGACCCAGGGACACTGTATTAGTGAGGTAAGACACAGGCTTTGTCACCATCTTGTTACCCCTGAGCACGTTCCCTAGGAGAATCCTGGGCCTGTCTAGCTATGCCTCTTGCCGCAACTTTGCATTTATTTATTCATTCTCTCATTCACTTGTTCACCAAAGGAGAGGCCCAAAGGAGGGCAGAAAGCATGTGTTTGAGCAGAAAGAGTGGCCACCCCGGAGATGCAGATCTAGGTAGGGACCCAAACTGCACCCTGAAAAGAACAGAGAAAGTCGGGGTTTACAAAGCAAACCCCACAAAGTGTAATTCTTTCATGCAGATGAACGCTAGCTGGCTAGGTTAGCAGGGGTTGCTCAGTCACAATAGGCACAGGGACAGGGCACAGACTACAGGAAGGAGGCCGAGCCTATGTGTGTTCCCACAGCAGTTGTTCAGCATCGGGGTAGCCCCTTCGTAGCAGCTCTGAGAACTGAGGCACAGGGTGTGCATGGGCCCCGCCTCCCTATTCGGCTCCGACTCTATTTTAAGTGACTTTCGTAGCAATGCTCATTCCATGTCATTTATTCTCCATCTTCACATTCATTCTCACCAGCCTCTGTCAGGCACTATAATGGGAGTTAGGAAGAGAGCCTTGCGGAAAGAGAAAGAACCTGCCCCCCCCGCCCCCCACCCCGAGCTGACATTCTATGGGGACAGAGCGCACAAAAATGCCAGCAATTTGTCAGGTGTTGTTAATGGCTGCGGTAAGAAATGGGAGGGGAGCATTTCTAGAGCGTGGTCCAGCAAAGTTTTTCTAAGCTCGTGACATCTGAGCTAAAACCTAGAGGAGAGCATCCCAGAGGGAGTAAGAGCCAGTGGGAGAGTGGGAGTGGGACTCAGGCCAAGGTGTCTGAGGAAGGAACAGTGTGGGGGCTGGTGTGGCTGGGACCGCATGATGAAGGGAGAGGTAGAAGCTGAGGGCAGAGGGGTGATGGGGACCGGACACATAGGGCCTTCTGAGCCACGGGGAGCACTTGGACGGACTCTGAGTGAGCCATGGAGGATTTCTAGCAGAGAAGACCCACGCCCCTTTCAGAGGCCAGAGGCTCAGGTCACTGATGTATGGGGAGGAGTTCCCCGTTTGCTCTAAGGAAGAACCCCATCCCCAGCCCCTTTCAGCTGAACACATCTTCCCTGTCTGGCCCGTGAGGTCACAGGGCCCCTTCAGTCATAGGTGTCACATGTCTCCCCTCAGGGTCTACAGGCTGCACCCAGAAACACAGAGCCTCACATCTCAGCTCAGAGCTTCCGTGTGGGCAGTGACAGGGAGCCTTTGTTCCGTCCATGTGTGGGTGAAAGGCTTGGGGTACTGCAGTCCCCACTGCCTGCAGTCACCACCATGTCCTTGTAAGGAGGGCAGGTTCAGTCCAGGGATGGGGGCTCTGAGGCTGTGGTTCTGAGAGTGGCTGATTCCTGGGATTGGCCATGGTTTGACCAACCCTGCTCTCCTCTGGTCCTGGATGCAAAAAGTAAAATGGAATTATACAGTTTAAAATTCTTATACTCTAGCCCTGGCCAGCGTGGCTCAGTGATTATTCAACCTGCACCTCAGAGGGTGGAGGGTTGGATTCCCAGTCAAGGGCCCATACCTGGTTGCTGGTCTGATCCTGGACCCCAGACGGGGCGTGTGTGGGAGGCAGCCAGTTGATGTGTCTCGGTCACATCAATTTTTCTCTATATCTCACTCTTTCTCTCTCTCTCTTTCTCTCCTCCCCCTCCTCCTCCCTCTCTCCTTCCTTCCCCTCCCTTCCACTCTCTCTAAAATCAAAAATATCCTCACTCCGCAGGTGAGGATAAAATAAAATCTGTATGCTCTATTCAAAATGGTATAACATTACTTAAAATATATTGTGATAAATTGTAGACATATGCTATATATAAATAAAATAAAAGGAATAAAAAACATTCTTTAGTTTTATTGTGGTGTAACTGATAAGTGAAATTGTAGTGTATTTAAAGTACACAATGTTATTATTTGACATAAATATACATGGTAAAAGTGATCCCACCATCTCATCCATCACCTTACATCTTAACCTTGTTTTTTGTGAGAATATTCAAATTCCACTGTTTTAACAAATTCAGTGATAGATCCTTAGACCTTATTCACCTCATAACTGAAAGCTTATACCCTTTCACCAGCCTCTCTCATTTCCCCCACTCCAGCCCCACCTCTTGGCAACCACCATTCTACTCTCTGATTTTAGGTTCCATGTAAAGTGATGCCACGCATAATGCCCTCCAAGTTCATTCATGTTGTCACAAATGGCAGAACTTCCTTTTTAAGGCTGAATATTTCAGTGTGTGTGTGTGTGTGTGTGTGTGTGTGTGTGTGTGTACATATACATCACATTTCCTTCATTCATCTATTGACAGACACTTAAATTGTTTCAATACCTTGACTATTGTGAATAATGCGGCAATGAACATAGGAGTACAGATATCTCTACAAGATAGTGATTTCATTTCGTTTGGATATATATGCAGAAATGGGATTGCTGAATCATATAGTAGTTCTGTTATTGATTTCTTGAGGAATCTCCATGCTGTTTTCCATAGTGGCTGTACCAGTTTATATTTCCATTGACAATATACAAGCATGCCACCTTCTCTACATCCTCTCTAGCATTTGTTACCTCTTTTTTTTTATATAACAGTAGTCATCCTAAAAGGAGTGAGGTAATTTCTCATTATGGTTTTGATTTGCATTTCCCTGATGATTAATGATGTTGAACATCTTTGAAAAACCTACAGCTAGCATCATACTCTATGGAAGAAAGACTGAATGCGTTCTCTTTATGATTAGCCATAAAGTAAG
>NW_006285318.1:72547-74202 GCF_000327345.1 Myotis davidii
TGCACTATGGTAAAAAAAAAAAAATAACAGGTATCCAGATTGCAAAGGAATAAGTAAAAGCTGTCTTTTTCACATATAACTTCTTTTCTATAGAAAATCCTAAGAAATCTATAAAAATCCTACCAAATAAGTATAGCAAGGGTACAAAATGAAAGTCTATGTTCAAAATAAACTTAATTTCTATATACTAGAATTAAAATTTGAACAATTACCACTTGTAATAGTATTACAACATACAAAATATTTAGAGATAAATTTGACAACCACTGAGCAACACCAGCTGGGCAAGTTGCCCATAATTTCTGTGCACTTTTGTGTGTTCTATACTTGAATAAAGAAAAACTAAACTGCCCTGACCAGTTTGGCTCAGTGGATAGAGCATCGGCCTGCAGACCAAAGGGTCCCGGGTTTGATTCCAGTCAAGGGCATGTACTTTGGTTGCGGGCACATCTCCAGTTGGGGGTGTGCAGGAGGCAGCTGATTGATGTTCCTCTCTCATCGATGTTTCTAACTCTCTATCCCTCTCCCTTCCTCGCTGTAAAAAATCAGTAAAATATATTTCAAAAAAAAAAGAAAAACTAAATTAAGATAGTTAACCATTGAAAAAAAGCAAGGAAGTACAGGCATACCTCAGATATATTGTGGGTCTGTTCCAGACCACCATGATAAAACGAATATGGTAATAAAGTGAGTCACACGAATTTTTAAGTTTCTACTGCATATAAGTTATGGCTACACTATTCTGTCATCTATTAAGTGTGCAATAGCATTATGTTTATTTTTTTGCAATAGCATTATGTTTAAAGAGGCAATCTTAGTTTTAAAATATTTTATTGCTAAAAAAATGCTAACCATCATCTGAGCTTTCAGCTAGTCATGATCTTTTTTATCCTGGCGGAGGGTTTTACCTTCAATTTGTGAAAAATCTGCAAAGCACAATAAAGCAAATATCATAAAATTCAGGATGATAGGGAGCTATGATTAGTAAAAGTCACCTAAGGTCTTCTAGGGTGCTAATAATGTTCTATTTCTTAATCTATGTGGTAGTTATACTGATGTTTATAATTATTCCTATTGACTTGGTGTGGTGAACACACAATACAATGAGGTATAGAATTGTACACCTGAAACCTACATAATTTTATTAACCAATGTCACCCCAATAAATTCAATAAAAAGGTTAAAAATTATAATTATTCTTAAAATTGAATATATGTACTTTTATGTATATACTAGAGGCCCAGTGCACAAATTCGTACATGGGTAGGGTCCCTAGGCCTGGCTGGTGATCAGGGCTGATCAGGGTCTGCCAGCCAGGGAGAGGTATGGGGTGCGGGAGGTTCTCCGGCAGCCCCAAGGAGGGAGCTGACCCTTAGCCCCCCGGGAAAGGGGCCATGTCCACCACCACCCACCCCCGGTTCCCTGTCCTAGCCCGGGGCCCGAAGGCCCCAGCAGGGTTGGGAGAGGAGGCAATGGTAGCCACCACCACAGTGGGCCCTGCTGGCCGGGGGGAGAGACAGGGCGTGGGAGGTTGGCCACTGGCCCAAGGAGGGAGCCAGCCCTCAGCTCCACCCCCGCTGGGAAAGGAGCCATGTCCACCACCACCCACCCCTGGTTTCCTATCCCAGCCCGGGGCCCAAAGGCCCTGGTGGGGT
>NW_006285318.1:74291-81371 GCF_000327345.1 Myotis davidii
CCATCCCCCGTCCTCCTTCCCTCTCAGAGCGACTGGCCGACTCGTCTTTCTGGTTGTTCAGTTGTAAAGGTTGCTTAGGCTTTTATATATATAGATATTATATTTTACCATTAAAATGTTTTTATAAGTACATACATTTCAAGACATATTTGTAAAGAAAATAGTACAAAAGCAAAGTGCAATAGAGTATCTGCAGTTTGTTATCTTTTGTGTAAGAAAGAAGTAGAAATTAAAAATATTTATGTTCGTTTGTGCAATAAGAAACACAGTATGGGTAAACTAGAAATGAGTGGGATTTACTACCTACAGGGGATGTGGGGGAAGGTTTAGAGAATGAGAATGGGGTACAGGGGGTGGTCAAGTGAGACTTCTCTGGGTATAATTTTTATATAGTTTTGACTTTTAAAATTATGTTGATGTTTTACATAATCAATCAACAAGGATGGAGAAAGAACTAAATGGAATACAAACAAAATAAATGAGCCTATTTTAAATGAATAACATTACACTGAAGGGGAAAAGCAAAAAGAACTGTAAACAAATATTAAAACCCTAGTTAGTACCTTTATTTTTCACAATGGTATGGGCTGGCATACTGAATGCATATCCTAGTATTGAACAAATAAGTAAATATATTGTGGATAATGATAATCTGGTTTCTCACTGTCAGAGAAGGGAAAAGGGGAAGGCTAGAATGAACCTTGTGGTTTGGGATTAGAATTGGAGTACCAGTTTGAACTCATTTTTAAGATGATACAGAGTTTAGGTAGATGATAGATAGATAGATAGATAGATAGATAGATAGATAGATAGATAATGTGTGTATATGTATATGTAGAAATGCATTAAGCTTTGTTCACTGAGATGGCCTAGAAGCAATGACCTCCTGGTTGCAGAAGTTGAGCACACCTAGTGCCTATATCTTGGTATCGCTACCAAAAGGAACCAAGGCTGGATTCTTAGAGAAGTGGCTGATTCCAGAGCTGGGACAGGAAAAGTACAAGATGAACCTGGAATACCTCACTGTTCCAGAAAGTAAGGAAGTACTCAAAGAACAGTGGGCCTATGAAAAGGACACAAAAGCGAGCTTGAAAGATTTCCCCTTGTCAAATTCTGGGACAATTTTGGCATCAAAATAAGTAATGAGTATAGCAGTTTATAACCCATTAAATAAAGTAAGAATCCACAAACCCACATGACAAAACTAAATATATGAATGAATAAATGAAGGAGAAGAGAATGCTCTTCTTTATTGTAGATGAAGTAATGTAGAAGGAATAATGGAATTAGAAAATCACCATTTGGCAAGCACCAAAAGAATAATTGCTTTAGTCAAGTGCAGTGGGATTGGGCGAGAGAGAGGGCGAGCCATGGCTTGTTATTCCACACACTTCTGTGTCGTTCAGGCATCTCGCAATATGCATGCTTTCATGCATTACTTGTGTAATTAAAAATATGTTTATTCTTTTGACATGCTGAGGGACAAGTGTTTGTCACTGTCAGTGCTCACTGCAAGATAGTGGGAGATAAATAACTTGCACTGAAGCGACACCCAGGAGCACTGTCTCCTGAGAGACAGAGATAAGAGCAGCAGCCCTAATTAACTGTAATACCGAAAAACACACTAGAACATGGTGATAAGTGGAATTGCTCTTGCCTGAGTACCTTAGCACAGTGCTGGGAACATAATAAGCACTCGATGGAGGCTTGCAGAAAGTGTAAAACAGTATATCCAGCCCACTAACTCTGAGTAAGAAAGGGGAAATGCAACGTATAAGTATTATGTAAAAGTATATATAGCCCTAGCCGGTTTGGCTCAATGGATAGAGCGCCAGCCTGCAGACACAAGGGTCCCAGGTTCAATTCCAGTCAAAGACACATACCTCTGTTGTAGGCTCTTCCCCGGCCCGGGCCCTCGTTGGGGCTAGTTCAGGAGGCAGCCAATTGATGTGTGAGACACATTGATATTTCTCTCTCTAAAAAGCAATGGAAACATATGCTCAGGTGAGGATTTAAAAAAACTAAAAACAAAACAAACAAACAAACAAAAAAAGCATGAGTTCATAATGACACTAAGAACAAGAATAACCTCATTTGAAACTTTGGACCCATAGGGCATCAATTTCATCCTCTAATATTGGCATTTGTAACGACAGCATTACATCTTTATCTTGTCCTTCCTGTATGAACTGTATTTTGAGTAGCCTGAATTGATGAAGGAAAGTTTTTACTTACATAAGAATGTTGGTTAATAAATGTGGGAAAGTGATACAATTTCAAAAAAATTACCACTTTGTATGTCCCAATAAAATAACTGATTCAGGCAATAATCATTAATAGATGAAAGGTGTATGGGGAAATTTTCCATGAAGGGATCAAGAGATTACCACCCACTGATGAATCTTAACATCATTAAAAACAGAACCAGAAGATATTATATGCTTCCTGGTGTGATGAAATAGGAATGTCACAGCACCACCTATGAATTGTTCTTGCAAAATACATACATACATACATACACATACACACACACACACACACACACACAAATAAATAAATAACCTGAATGCAATAGAGTCCTCAGCACTAAATTCCTTATCCAGGAAAGATGGGGAGTAAAGAACATGTTAAATGATACCACAAGGCAGCAAACAGACAAATTCAGGAGATGAGTTCTTCTAAAGCGTAACTGCAACAAGTCCAGGGCATGCCACAAAAACTGAGAGGAGAGGACCTGCTCTAGATTAAGGGACTCTTAACAGACATCAAACAATGTAGTGTGTTCTGATTAGAACAAGCCCACTTGTTCTAATGTGTATATATAAATGTCTAAAAAAGACATTTGATTATGAGGACAATTGGGTAATTGTGGACTTGCTTATTATTAAACATTACCAAGGATATTATTAGGCATAATAATGCTTAAGTGTAATGGCATAGTGGTTTTATTAAATTATGTCCTTTTTAAGAAATTCGTGTTTATATAGGAATGCAATATGGTAACTGCAATTTGCTTTGAAATACTGCAACAAAAGGAAAAATGGAATAGATGAAACAAATATGGTAGAATCTTATTTCTTGTTCAATCATGGTGGTGGTAGGTATGCATGTTCATGCTACTCCTCTCTGCAGGAGTGTGTTTGAAATGTTCATAATAAAAAAAAAATTAGTTTGTTGAGAGAATGAAAGGGGGCCCTGACTAAGAAAAATTCCAGAATAAGTTGGAAATTATTCAAGCATTTTTATTCAAGCGTGAGGTAAAAGCCTTGTTTAGATTCAGTAACTAGGACAGTTAAACATGGGTGAGAAGTGTACCAAACATTCCCAGCTGTTTAGACACCAACGTGGGACATTCGTTATGATCAAAATGTAGTCTTTTGTTTTTTAAAATAAAAGAATCTTTAATCTACGAGCTGCTGGATATTGTTAATATCTATCTCTTGAGCTTGTAAAAGCAGGGAATTGTACCCCCCCCCCGCCATCTTTTGACATGGTTTCTGTAAATGCTGACTGTGAGTAATACGTAGCTTGTAGATAAACAGCATTTTGTATAAGAATCCTAGGAACTAACTTTAGAAAATATAGACTCTGACCTTCAGTCATCCCAGCTCTAGGGGAATTGCTGACCTTCAAGCATAGAACCAGAATGGCGAAGACCAGGATGATGCACAGCAGACCATCACTTGACCAGTTTTGAGATCCTTATCAGAATGGATTGTGCTGGCCTGCACGTAGAGAACTCTTCAACACCCTCCCCTTGATTTCTTTGTTCTGCTTTCCCTCTCCCTTCTTATAAAATCCTCTGCCTGCACTGAGATGTGGAGAGGGGCTTTTCGACAAGAGTTCCCCATCCTTCCCTCAGGTAACAAACACTTGAATAAATCTCTTTCCTTTTTCTCTAGCATCTGTCTCATGAGTTTGGTTTTTGCGGTGGCAGGCAGCTGAACTTGGGTTCCAGTTACAAGCTGAACAGTGGTTACATGGGTGTATAGTTTATAACTATTTGTTAATCTGCATGTATAAATCTTTTTTTTTAAATTTTATTATTTATTACAAAGGATATTACATATGTGTCCATTTTTTCCCCCCGCCCAAGACAGTCCCCTAGCCTCCCCTATCCCCCAGTGTCTTATGCATGTATAAATCTTATGCACATTTCTATCTGTATATTACATTTCACACTTGAAAATGTTATTTTTTTAAAAGCTGAATTGAATGCTAAAACATGGCACTCTTTCTCACACTTCAGTGCAACCTGGACTGGTTAAATAAAACACAGCAGCCCCACAAAGGTGGTGCAGTACTGTCATTTCAGAGAAAGAAACAGGAAGAAATAAGGAACTTTTAAAATCCTCTCAAATGGGCTTATCTCCCCACCTGTACAGGCGGGTAAATAGAGGGGCAGAGGCAAAAGAGAACCAAGGATTTCCCATTCCTAGAAAGTTGGAGTTGCTTCAAAATAAAGGATTGTGGCTACAAATGCATGACTCAGTTTCCCCTCTCTTCTCCTGCTACAGCTCTGCCTATTAGTTCCTATGTGCTTATCTCATAGAGACAAGCCTTTTTGGTGAACCCTCTCTTCCCCCTGCCAAGGGAAGAAGGTTGCTTCAGGGTGGAGGGTAGGGTGACAGACGGGCTTGAGTCTAGCTGGCCTCTGCTGCCCTCCTTTCCTCATTGCTATTCCTTGCCATTCCAAGGATCTCACCAGAACAATTCTTTCTCCCAAGGGCTAACTGAGGGTAAACCAAGATAGCAGGAGTCTCAAAGATAGAAAAATATTACTATCTTTGAGAGAAAGTCTGAGATCTTTAGCCTGTCATTCCGGGTCTGGCCTGTACCGGAGGAGCATGCCTCACCCAGACCACAACAAATTGCCAGAAACATCTGGCTTTCTGGAACCCTCACCCCACCCCCAGGCTTTTGTATGAGCTGTTTCACTCACGTAGGCATCATTTTTATTTAATCAAGATGTGCATGGTACTCATTATATGGCTTGACATTATTATGAACACTTGACAAAAATTACCTCATATATCCTCACAGCTCTATACTGTAAGCACTATTATGACCTCATTTAATAGAGAAGGAACTTTAAAGGAAAGGAGAGGAAGAGGCATGGATTCAAAACCAAAGCAGCCTGGAGCCAGAGTCCATGTTCTTAACCGCTACACTATACTGCCTCTTAAACATCTTCTAATTCACTTCCACTTCCCCCTACCTCTGCCCACACGACCCCTGACATCCCTAAGCTCCCACAGCTCCCAGTTGCCATTTTTGCCTCCCGTTATGATGAAACAATCTGACCGCTTATTTGACTTTTTCACTAAAAAAATTTTTTTTTCTTGCAGTATAATACACATAAAGAAAAGTATGCCAGGCCTAAGCGCACAGCTCCCAATGAATTGTTGCTCAGTAACCACCCATGTAATCACCTCAGAAATCAAGAAACAGAACATTTCCAGCATTCTGGAAAGTCTGGACCTCCTACTCAGGCGCCAAAGACAATTCCGATGTCTATCACCCTAGATTAGTTTTACCTGGTTTAGAACTTTATCTCAGTGGAACTATATAGTATGTCCTCTTCTATGTCTGGTTTATCTTGCTCAGTACAATGTTTATGGAATTCATCCTTATGCTTGTATGTAGTTGTGAGGCATTTCTTCTAGTCAATGTATAGTAATCCACTGTGCGCCTATGCCACAATTTAGCATTTTTCTGTTTATAGCATTTGGGTTGTTTCCAGTTTGGACTATTACAAATAATGCTTTTATGAACATTATTGCATATGTTTTGATAAACGTAAGCTTTTCTGTTGGGCATATACCTAGGAGTAGGACTGCTGGGTTATGAGGCGTGTATATGGTCACCTTTAGTAGATATAGCTAAACAGCTTCCAAAGGGTTATATCAATTTATACTCTCATCAGCATTGTATGAGAATTCCAGCCACTCCACATTCTCACCAACATTCAGTATTGTCTTTTTCTTTTTAGTCACTCTAGTGAGTGTGATTCTATATTATATTTCATTGCCTACAAATGAAGTTGCATGTTTATATCTTCCTTTCTAATCATTATGTCTTTTACTTATTTTTCTTGCTTTAGTGCACTAGCCAGGACTTCCAGTATAATTTGAAGAAAAGTCATTATAGTGGGCATCCTGGCCTCATTTCCAATCTTAAATGAAAAGTGTTCAAGATTTCCCCACTAGATATGGTATTTGCTACAGGTTTTTTTGTAGGCAATGTATGTTAAATTAAGGAATTTCCCATATATTTATTGCAAATTCAAGTTTGCTAAGTTTTTTGTCATGGTTTTTTTGCACCTGTTGAAATGATCGTATAATTTTTCTCCAATACCCTGAAAAATTTTGTGCAAAATTAGAAAATTGGTGTTATCTTTTTCTTTAAATATTTTGTAGAGTGCACCATTGACAGCCTCTGGAGGTTTCTTCGTGGAAAGCTTTTTACTTATAAATTCAATAACTTAATAGTTATAGGACTGTTCTGATTTAAATTTTTTCTTATGTTTTAGTGAATTGCATTTTCCCCATTTTATCAAAATTTTCAAAATTGAAGGTATACAGTTCTTCATAATACTGTCTTAATATATTTTAATGTATCTGTGACCTATATTGTAGTACCCCCTGTAGTGTTCCTCATACAAATTATGTGTCTGTATCAGTCTCAGGGATTTATCATTTTTTCTATTTTTTTTTTCCAAAGAAAAACTTTAAGCTTTGTTGAGTCTCTCTGCTATAGTTGTTTTTTTATTTCATTGATTTCTGTTCTTATCTCTGTTGTTTTTTCTCCTCTACTTTCTTTAAGTTTAATTTGTTGTTTCTAACTTCTTGAGATGGATTTTCATATAAAAAATAATATATAGCCTGGCCAGTGTGGTTCAGTGGGTTGAGCATCATCCTATGAACCTAGAGGTTCTCGGTTTGATACCTGGTCTGGGCACATGACTGGGTTGCAGGCTCAATCCCCAGTAGGGGGCATGCATGAGGCAGCCAATCACTGATTCTCTCTCGCTGATGTTTCTATCTCTCCCTCTCCCTTCCTCTCTATCTAAAAATTGAT
>NW_006285318.1:81500-82493 GCF_000327345.1 Myotis davidii
GTATTTTTAAAAAATAATAATAATATATAAGTGTAAGGCTATAAATGTCTCTCTATTAATGGCCTGAGCAGTATCCACAGGATTTCAGATGTAATCTTTTTATTAACTGCCAATTCAAAATAAATTTTAGCCCTGGCCGGTTTTGCTCAGTGGATAGAGCGTCGGCCTGTGGACTGAAGGGCCCCAGGTTCGAGTCTGGTCAAGGGCATGTACCTTGGTTGCGGACACATCCCCAGTAGGGGGTGTGCAGGAGGCAGCTGATCAATGTTTCTCTCTCATCGATGTTTCTAACTCTCCCTCTCCCTTCCTCTCTGTAAAAAAATCAATAAAATATATATATTTTTAAAAAAATAAATACATTTTAATTTCCATTGTGAATTTATCTTTGACCCATGGGTTTTCCTCCCTCTTCAAAGTATGGTGTCCAAACTTCAGTGGACATAAAAGCTACTACCTGAGGACCTTGTCAACATAGGGCTTCATCCCAAACCTCCTAGATTAGTACTTCTGGGAGGTAGGCCTGGGGATCCACATTCACAAGCTCTCCAAGGGATTTAGACACAGTTGGGCTGCAGGACCACAGTTGGGTAGCAAAGCAAGTGTTTCCTGAGGGCAGAGCGCAAGTCTGATTCACCCAAAATTGTCAGTAGCCACCCCTGGGCCTAGCATAAAGCATGTTTAAAAAGTGGGTGAACCAATGGGTGGAGGGAGAAAGGAAGTAAAATTGCTTATATTGAGAGAATTGGGATTCTTGAAAGCTATAAATTAGGGGATCCACTATGGCATCATTTGGTCCCAATTTAGTCCATTCAGCACAGAAATATTTTTTTGTCTTCAAATCTCTGCCAACCAGGCTGCCTCTTCACCTGTCTCGTTCTGCTGTCCTGGAACATGGACTTAAGTATGGGTGCCTGCCAGTCTAGGAGCCCCAAGAAGGTAAGGGTGGTACCGGAGATTTCCTGAGAGGGGTTGTTCAGAGCTGGGCAGCATTCC
>NW_006285318.1:82523-82827 GCF_000327345.1 Myotis davidii
CCCAGCCCACCTCCAGGTCTTGGCTGGGAAAATGCCCATAGAATCCATTCTGAATAAGGTTATCTACCCCACCTCTCAGAGCTCTAAGCATCCCTCCCATCCCCAAGCCTTTGCAAAACTTCCACAGGACCTTTCTGCCCCACCTCAACCTCAGAGCCCCCACCCGTGTCCCCTCTGCACTTGTAGCCCCTGTGAGTTCCTCTCTCAGCAGCCTTTTGGCCACCTCTCCCCACCTCCACGCATGCCTCTCTCGAGCATCTCAGAAAAGCCCGAGTCTGACTTCCCCAGCCAGCTATTGTCCTGG
>NW_006285318.1:83063-83693 GCF_000327345.1 Myotis davidii
AGCCTCCCTCTTCCCTCCTTCTCTCTCCTTGCCTCCCTCCCTCCACCCTCCCTCCGCCCGCCCCTGAGGTAGGGACCGTGCAAATCGAGGAGAGGGGGGACGGACAGTCAGGATGGGGTCCAGCTGAGGGCGCTGGGCTCCCCATTGATGTTCTATTCAGGTTGAGTGTCCCGGAATCTTAGAACCTGGATTTGTGTGAGCTGCGGTGGTTCCCAGACCTGGAGGGTCCCTCCGGCAGGCCCGTGGTGCCCCCGTTTTGCACGAGGACCCCCCCTCGGATGCTCTGAGCCACCCTCCTCAACCCGGATCTAAAACCCGGGACACAGCTCTCAGGCCAGCCTCCCTCTCCACCCCAACCCCCCTTTCTGGCGTCCATCCCCTCCCCAACACCACCTTTGCTGCTGCCTCTGGCTGTGGACCTGCACCTCTTCCCCATCCCCTCCAGGCCCAGGGAGCAGGGGGAACCTGGATGAGAGCCCCCTCAACCTGGGGCTCTCCCAGGCCATGGCCCAAGTGCTCCCAGGGAGGAGCCCCGGACCCTGAGCATCTGCTAGAGGCTTGGAAGCGGCTCCGCGGGGACCGTGTCTTCTGAGGACAAAAGGCGGCGGCCAGCAGGCAGACAGGGGGGGC
>NW_006285318.1:83710-108263 GCF_000327345.1 Myotis davidii
CCTCCCAGCTTGGCGGTGGCATGAAGATGGGGGTGGGAGTGTGTAGTGGGGGAAGCACCTGCCCGGACCCCCACCTGCCAGCTAGCTGGGCTCCCCAAGGCTGTGTGCTGCCCACCTGGTGTTCCCCAGCACCCCCAGCCCTGCTCAGTGCACCCCTCCGGTGCCTGCTTCCCCTGATGTCTGCGATTTAGACCAGCCCAGCTGTATCCACGGCAACAGAAGCAGGAGTGTCACTGGCCGCCAGATCACGGAGGGTCCCACAATGTGGCCTGGGATGTGATTTATCCTGGGTGAGACAGCTTGAGCTCCCTCCCTGGATTCCAAGACAGCCCTGCTGAGAGGAGCCCAGGTAAGTAGTCAGCATCCCTCCACCAAGGATGGGGGCTGGGACTTCTCTTCTGTCTCCCCACACAGATTTCAGAGTCTCCATCACTGCATTCTCTTTCTCTCTCTCTCTCTCTCTCTCTCTCTCTCTCTCTCTCTGACTGTTAGTCTCTCTCTCTCTTTCTGTTCCATCACAAGGGCTACTTGGACACCCAAGCTTGGAGAGTCCTCTAGCCATCCCCATCTTTCCCAATCCCAAATGTCCCATGAGAAAGGGTACCACCACCTGTTTCCCCAGCACGGGGTCTGTTATCATCATGGTCGCCTTTGGACAAGAGGCTGTGCTAACATTGCCTTGTGTGCTAGCTGTGGAATGCATGCCTGGGAGCCGGTGGTGCTCTCCTCACAATGCCTGCACCCTAAGCAGGCTCAGCCTCCTGCAGCTGCCTCCTCTCCCTCTCCCTCCTCTTCCACTCTCCTCCAGGTTCCTTGGCCTGCATGCATATTGTCTGCCTGTCTGTGTGAGCAGGCAAGTGGGTAGACATGATAGAGAAGCTGCTCCCAGCCCAGACCACCCCCCACTCCTTCTTTCCTTCATCTCTCCCTCCCTCCCTCCATTGCTTCCTTCCCTTCTTCCCCTGTTTTTCCCCACAGGTAGTAGACTTTTGCTCACTCACCACGGAAGATATTGCTACGATTCCAAGATAGGGGGAGGAAGCCACACTGTAGGGCTAAAAGGAAGGTGAGGTGGGGGCGGGGAGCATTTCCAGGCCCTAGGCTGTCTAATGGTTCTGTGGGGACAAGGACCACACCACACATCAACCTACAGGAGCCAGACACAACATGGTTGTCCCCACAGTGTGGACCCCAACCTCCATCACAAGGCTGTCTGTCTTTGTTTCAGACATGCATGCTGTGTCTGGGACCCCAAGATCTTATAGCCTTGTGCATAGTGGCCAGTGTTCTCTATGTCTGGAGGGGCAAGAAAGCCTGGTACATGGAGAGCATGGATTCTCCAGGGGCACTTCCCCTAACTGCAACTTTAGTGAAAGCGGGCCCCTTACTAAACCTCAGTTTTCCCATCTGACAAAGAGACTGGTGACCCTTCCATCATGGGTGTGTGTAGTGACTAAATGAGTTGGTGCATGGAAAGAAAAGATGTGTATAGAAGTGGCTCTGAAGCAGTGTCAGCAAAGCTCATAGTCAATACTGTTGCTGATTATTCATGATTAATATTGTTATTGATTATTCAGGGGAGACGCTGACCCCTCTTCTCCAGGGTCTTGGTAGAGATCTGGACAGGGCAGCAGGTAGGCATATGGGGAGTAGTAGAGTGGAGGCAGATCAGCTCTGTGTTATAGCTCCTCATTTGTAGGGAATGATAAGTGGTGGCTATGAGCAAAGCCTCCTGTCCCCACCCCGCTCCAGGCTCCTTTTCTTGCACTTGCCCAGTCCCCTGTCTGTGCAGAAACACACACACACACACACACACACACACACAGAGGCTTGAGCTACCCCCTCCCCCCTATGATCTAGCAGAGGCCTGGCTTGCAGCCTGCAGCATTCCTGGCCCTGGTGATGTATGCGTCTCCCTGTTGAGGGGAGACTTGGCAAGAGTTTGGCCTGTGGTCAGTGGTTGGCATGGCCTATTGACAAGGCTGAAGCTTCTGAGATCTCAGGACTTTGGGTAGACCTGGGGTGTGGCCCATGCAGCAGTCAGACCTGTGGAGGACGGGTCCCAGAGAGTTGCTAACCTAGAACCTGGGCTGGGGAAACAGTGGGGTCTGCTGGCTGGTTTCTGGGTGTGGACATGTGGTGGAACACTGGGTGAGGGGTTGGTGGCTGGAGAAGGGTCCTCAAGGCTGGGGAGGAGGAGGATGAGAAAGACTGAGGCCCAGAAAATGCCCTATGTGGGGGCAGGGAAGGGTGGGGCTTTGAGGTCTAGAGTAGACTTTTCTGAAGAAGCATTTGGTGCAAAAGGGAAAGGACCCAGCTTGCGGTCCGGAGGCATCTGGCCCTCAGTGTGGGTGTGCATGTGCAACTGAAAATGTGGCTGTGTGTGTAGTCTGGTTGTGTTTGTGTGTCTGTTCATGAGCACTGTGGATGTGTATGAGTCTGTGTCTGTGAGCAGGCCACGTGAAGGTGTGTGCAAGTGTGTGCATGTCTGGGTAGGCTTGTGTGTGTGTATAGGGGAGTGGGAATGACTTTGCATGTCTCTCTGGGTAAGCAAATGGGCATGTGTGATTCTGAGTCTGGATGAGGGTGTGTTGCTCTGAGTAAGTAAGCCTGTTGAATGTCTGGTTGTGTGTGTGGTATCAATTTGTCTTTGAGTGTATGTGTGTGAGTGTGAGGGTTTCAGAATGTCTGGGACTACATGTCCAAATACGTGAATGCCTAGTTGTATCTGATCGTGTATATCTGTATGTGCCCATGTGTGCATATGTGTGTAGGTGCATCTAAATGGTATGTTTGTGAGTGTAAGGCATGTTTATATGTCCATGAATGTATGACAGGGTATATATGTGTGCACATGCTTCTATATGGGTGTGTCTGCCATGTATATGTATGAGTAGGTCTCATATGTAAGTATGTGAATGTCCATGTGGATTCTCCAGTATTTTTAATTGTGTATATGTCTGTGTGCATGCTTGAGTACATTTTGTTTGTAGACAGCCCTCTGGGTTTACATCTGATTGGGGAAATGTTAGTGTAGATGGCCACATTAGTATAAGGAGAACTAATTGTGTGGGTAAGGGTGAGTGTGTGAAAACATGTTTTGTGCATGGAAATATATTTTGTGTGTGCCCATTTGATTATGTATATGGATGGGTAGGGCTGGGGAAGGTGTACACCTGTATGTATCTGCACAAAAGGCTGTGTGCAAAGTGAATAGATGCATTTGTGTATATGTCTCATTGTTTGTGGGTATGCTGTTATGTGTGAGTGCATGTCTGATTGTGGTATGCTTGAATAACTACATTTCATAATACTTGAGTGCACATGTCTCATGTTTTGTTTGAATTTCTAAGTGTGAGTATGGATATGTGACTGAATGTATATATGTGTCTATGTTAGTATGTGTTAACATCTGGCCATGTGTGCATTTGAGTGAATATTTTGTGCATTAAATATTTCCTGTGTCCAAGCACATTTCTTGTGCCCATGCGCATCTAAGTGTGTGTGTGAATATGCCTGTGTGTGTACCTAGCTGAATGTACAGATATGTGAATGTACCAGTTTTCACAGTTCTAATTATTTGCATATGTGTGTTGTGCTTATATACCATCGTTTGCTCTGGAACATATGTTGTGGAACAGTGTAAATGAATGTGTGTCCATGCCACTATTGGCCTATAAGTGTGTATGTGTGTGTATGAGGATGACTTTGCATGTATGTGTCATGATGAGTGTTACCAATTCTTCTTTTGCAGATGTACAAGTATGTGAGAATATGTGATTTTTCTTCCCTGTGTGCATGTGTGCAGACATACCTTTGTGTCCAAGTCTATCTGGGAATGTAAGTGTAAATGAATCTTTTGTTTACATACTTCTCATATGCATGCATGAACATGTGGGAACATGCATGATGTGCACATCTGTGATTTGTGTGTTTTTTAAAGTATATTTATGCCTGATTGTGTACGGAGAGAAATGAATGCTGTACAAATCTTTGTGCATGTGAATATGCTCACAGGTGTACATGCTCAGTTGTGTGTGTAAGTCTATGTGTGTTAGAATGTCTGTATATGAATATATCGTCTCATTGACAAGCATGTACACACCTGAGTGTTTATATGTGTGAGTACACCCATGTGTGAATGTGTGTGAATATACTTATCTATATAAATAATTTTCACAGAAAGCACCCAAATTATGCCATCCAGGCAGAAATCTAGATGTGAATATGTATGTGTAAGTGAAAGTATATTTGGGGAAAGTAGGGAGGCAGAGGGAGAGAGAAAGTATTTGCATTGTATGTATGTAAGAGAGAGCCTTGGTGTTTCCTGTTAGGGTGTATATGTGAGATATTTGGGTGTACAGGTATACTCCGCTTTCCAAACGTTCTCATTAAGGCATTTCCCTTTCATGAAAGACCTACTTTAGTAAGGTAATGGCTTTTTTTCATAAAAGCAAAGTGGCATAACACAAACTTTCAGAAAGAGGGAGATACTTCTGACTTTACACCATTTCGACTTACAAAAGGTTTCATAGGAATGCTGTAGTTTTGGATAGAGGGGAAACCTTTATTTGGGAAGGATGAATGTGAGTGTGGATGTATGTAAATGGTGTGTTTGTAAGGTACTCTGAGAGTATCAGCCTATTTGGGTGGAAGATCATATGAGTAAGAGCTTGGGTGTGGCTGGATGGGAACATGTGTGAGGATGTGTATATTTGTGGGGTATGTGAGGATGGATGTATCTGGATGATGCAAGAGAGAGTGGGAGTATCATATATATATATGTTTGATAATGTAGATATATCTGTGTTGTATGTGTAAGAGGATGCGGGTGTTTGGGGGTAAAGTGTGTGTATGAGAGTATGGGTGTAATGGGATGGGGGCATTCAAGTGAGAGCATACCTAGATGATGTGTAGGTGGGTGAGAGCACAAGTGTATCTAGGCAATGAAAGTGTATGATGGAGTATATCTAGAGGGTGTATGTGTGTCAGAGAGAGAATTTGGGCACATCTTGGTGAGGATGGGGGCGTATGTGAATGTACATATAATTGGAGGGTACTATGGATGGTGTGTAGGGGTGTATTGAGAGAGAATGGGTGTATCTGCATTGTGTGTATGAACTGTGAGTATTCTAGATGATGGTGATTAAGAGGAGGAGGAAGATCTGGATTGTGTGTATGTGTAAGAGAGAGTAGGTGTTTCTGAGTGTGGTGGGGGTCTGAGAGCACAGATGTGTTTCGTAGGAGGAGTGTGTGAGTGTATCTGGATGGGGTGTGTTTGGGTTTAATTGGGTTGGAGTGAGTGTGGGTGTATTAGGGTGTGAGTGGGTGTATCTGGATGATGAGTAAACCTGGGCTGTGTGTGAGATAGTATGTGGGTGTATTTTGAGGGAATGTGTTTGAATGTGACTATATCTGGATGATGGGTGGTTTGAGAGCACAGGTATGTTTGAGTGGCAGAGCATGTGCTAAGATAATCTAGATGGTGTGCTGTGAGAGCTTTGGTTTTGTATCTGGGTGTGTATGTACTTGGGTATGTATGTGAGTGTGTATATAACTGATGGCGGGTGTGAAAGAGAGTTTGGGGGCATATCTGGGTGGGAAGTTTATGTTTGGAGTGTGTGTGGGTGGTGTTGAGGGGTTGAGAGCATTGGATGTATCTAGGCAGTGGAGTGTCTGGAGATGTGCACCTGGATGGCATGTGTGAGAGTTGGATATATCTCAGTGGGATGTGTGTAAATGCAGATGTATAGACAGTAATGGAGTGTATCTAGATTATGTGTGTAGGGAGTGATTATATCTCAATGGTCCATATGGGAGGAATCTGGAGGGTGTGTGAGAGGGTGGATGGATCTGGGTAGAGCCATGTGACTGGAGCTGTGTTTGATGGGAGGGGGGTGGGAGGAAGACAGACAGACAGACAGAAACAGAGAGACAAAGAAAGAGACAGAGAAACAACATGAGAAAGTCTGGATGTATGTGGATAGGATTTGTGTGTGAGTAGGTGTCTCTGGATTATATGTAGGTGGGTATCTGTGTGTGAATGTATTTGAGTTGGGAATTTGTGAATGTGAGTGTCTGGTGGGGTGTGTGTAAGTGTAGTGTCTTTGAATGGTGTGTGTCTCAGTTTGAGTGTGTCTTGATAATGCCTGTAAGAGATTGTAGGTGTGCTTGGGTCGGATATGAGGGCTCTGGGATGGGGGTTGCGTTTGAGTGTATCTTAATATTGTATGTAAGAGTGTGGATATACTGAGTTTCGAGTTTGTGTAAGTGTGGCTGTATCTGGGTGGAGTGCCTGTAACTGTAGGTGTATTTGAGGGGTGTGTGTGTGTGTGTGTGTGTGTGTGTATAAGAGTGGGTGTGTTGAGATGGGATGTGTGCAAGAAAGTATAGCTGTATCAGTATTGAGTATGCGTGTGAAAGTGAGTGCATCTGAATAGTGTGTGTGAGAATGTGCACCTAGCTGGATCAGGGTGTATGAGAATGGGTATATTTAAGCAGGGTATGTGGGGTTCTCTCTGGATGGTGTATAAGAAAGAGATCAGGTTATCTGGCTACGTGAAAGAGAGAGTGTATAGCTAAATCTGTGCAGGGTGTGTGAGTGTGAATGTAACTAGGTCAGGGGGTGTGCTTGTGAGCAAATATGGTTAGTTTGTATAAAAGTGTTTGGTGTATTTGGGTGGGGAAGTACCTGAAAATGCGGGTGTATCTGTATGTAAATGTGGACTTATCTGGATGCTGTGTAGGTGGTGTATCTGGGTGTTTTGTGTGTTTGATAGTATGGGTGTGTCTGTATGTGTGATTGTGAGTGTGTGTATGAATATATATATGCCTCCTTCCTAGGGCATCTATACCTCTGCTGGAGTATCTGAGCACATACATGCGTATGTGTGAACATCTGTACCTGAGCATGTTGGTACATGGCTTGTGTGTGCACATACTTGTGCTAGGATGGTGTGTATATGTATATGTGCATGAGGTGAATGCATTTCTACACATGAATAAGTTGAATCTGCAAGGTCTCTGGAGCCAGACTCTGGGTTTGAATCCTAGTTCTGCCATTTTTTAGCTGTGCAGCTTTGGGCAAGTCACCTAACCTCAACTAAACTCGTTTCTTACTTGTAAGTAAGGGTAATAATACAGCCTGTCTCTGAGGGGGAGGATTGGTTGAGTTAATATTTGAAAAGTGCTTAGGACAATGCCTGGCACGTAATGAGTCCTCTGTGCCAAATAGGGTGTTATCCCATGCTGTAATTATTACATGTGCTGATGTGTAAGTAACATTATGTGTCCACCTGGGAGTGTGAATGGGATTGTTTCTGTGTGCACATTTTATACACCTGTATCCATGTGTATGTATGACAGAATGAGCAGATCCTGTGTATATGTGAGAGTTTTGTACATAAAACTAGGTTTGTACTTTTATGTGTCATAGTGTGTGTGTATACAACTGTGGATGTATGAGGAAGGAAGTGTGTGTCTAGTAGGTTGATGGCGGGGGTATGGTCCTGAGTGTGTATTTCCCAGTGCACGGGCATCTGGTGTATGAGTGCACACACCTGTATTTGTACAGTGTTGTGTCCATGTGAGTGCAGGTGTTACCTTCATTGCTGATGTGCCTGCATATGTGTGTGTGCATGTGTGAGAGTGTCTTTTATCTGAATATGTAAACACGTTTGTAGTGGTTAGAATGTAAATGTGTGCTTATGAATCTCTGTTGTGAGTGTCTATAAATGTAAGAATGTTGGTATCCACACTTATATGTGATGATGTAAGTGTGTGTGTGTAAAAGATTTGTGCCTATCTGGCCATGTGCTAGGATATGTGTATCTCTGTTGTATGAGTGTACGTGTCGGTGTGAATGAGTGTGTGCATCAGAGGATTTGTTCCTATCTGTGTTTATAAGCATGAGTGGCTCTGTGGGTATAAATGCATGAGTCTGCACTGCTCCCCATGCCTGCCTGCTTCTGTGTGTGTAGCAGTGAGCCTGAGCGATGTGCCTGTATGTGCAAGCATGTCTGTACTGTGTGTTTATGTGCCAGGGGCGATTTTTATACTGTGTGTGTGTGTATGTGTATGTGTGGGAGGGCAGGGTTTGTATAAGAGAGTGGGTTTTAATACCTTAGCGTAAGAGCATAAGGTGGGGGAAGGCCTGGATCTGGAGGATGTGAGCAGGACTTGCCTGTGTCTGAATGAATGTCAGTTCCGTGCATTCATGACTATGTCTGACAGTGTGTGGGTCCATATGATTTGGTTTGTAGGTGTATGTGTCTGCACGTGTGTCCATGTGAATGGTGAATGTGTCTCTGCCTAGGCCTATATTTCCATGGAAGGGTGTGTGTGTGTGTGTGTGTGTGTGTGTGTGTACTTCACTGCACTTGGCTGATATATAAGTCTGAATGGGAATGCAAATTTGAATCTCCGTGTACGCATGTACCTGTGTGCATGTATCTGTCCGTGTATGCTAGTGTGTCTATGCAATGTGACTTGATGTAATGTGCTAGGGCATTAGTAAGTAACCCAGCACACAGAGAAGGTGAAATAGGTATATGGCACACTGGAGTAAACTGAAGAGGATTTAGTTTAGGGGTACTGGGGTTTGATAAAGATAAATTCCTTACATTTTCTTGATATTAATTTGTAAATTGGTAAGAAAAACAAAAATGCAACGTTTTGGGGAATTTATAAAATTTGATTACAACTTTGAAATTGCTGGGGTCCAGCCTCAGTGGTCCAGGGGTTCCCAAAGGTGTGGACGGAGTCGGCGAAGAATGTTTTACACGGAGACAGCGTTCAGAACTCTCTAGCTTTCCTTAGTCTCCGTGGATCTTCCCTGTGCCTGGCTGAGGCCACAGAGAGAGATCCCAAGGCAAGCTGAGCCTTTATTTTATAGTGGGAGGTAAACAAGGTGGTGGTTACCAAAGTTACACTGTTCTTGTGAGTTTCACTTGTTTACACTGTTTTTGTGAGTTTCACTTGTTTTTGTTCTTGTGAGTTTCACTTGTTTACACCATGGTTATACTTCCTGCACTTCCTCAGCCCATTAGCTTCCCAGATAAGATCTAGGGAGTGTTATAAGGTCAAGCCTAATTATGCTAAGAGGACTGTGCCCTCTAAGCTGGGAATTGTTTGTGACTTTGCCCACAGATCAGTCTGAGGCTTAACCCTATATCGGCTCCCTACATGAAATGAAATTTTCTCATAGCACACTTGACTCACTTCTGGAACTATAACTTTTTTATTCCCTCATACAAATTAGTAGTGGTCAACATAATTCTGAGATTTTGGTCTGATGGCCTTGATTTAGTTTTTGGTCATTTAATTCATTTATGGTCATTTTTATCATGATTGGTAAATCACTTGGTGCTGAGCATAGATCTACATTAAGTTATTTTGTTTCTTGGTAAACACACACACACCCCAAATAAATGAAAATAACCAGTTTTGACATGGATATAAGCTTCCATCATGGCCTGCCACTCCTTGATCTTGGAAGGCATGCTGTTGAAGGTAAGATCCATTCCATGGAGGATGCTCAGGCACAATTTGCCCCAATGCCCTCAATAATTAGCTTGAATGTCTGAAACGAAGCTGCATAGTTCTGCAGATCAGCAAAGCTCACCTCAAAGGCATGAACTTTGGAGTCATCAAGTACCATTTTTGAAGCATCAGATGTAGTTTCTAGTGTTGAATATGGCTGATGATACCAACCTGACAGGGTTGAGCCGGGCTGAGGCAGGGAGGTGGGAATTGAGAAAAGAAAGAAAGACAGGAAAGTGGGGTCGGGAGGACCCCAGTTCTCTCGATGAACTGAAGCGAGTTTATTAGCTATACAATCCTATTTATACACAACACACTGAATAGAAGGTCTGTCAAGAGGAATGTATTCTTTGTCCCTCTTAATCTCTAAGGGAGAGAGATACAGCAGAAGGACAAGTTCTCAGTACAGCATATCTCAGTAAATAGTTACAGACTTCTGGGCAAGCTATGAAAGGCTGTTCTCATTCTACAAATGTTACTCCCATTCTACTGACAATCGCCATCCAAACAAGTCTGGGAAAACTGTGTGGGTAAGGGTCCCAGCCTTGCTAGCCCCTACAGGTGCAAGGACCTTGCCAGCTTACATCTGGCCCCCAACACCAACCTTTCCAAAGAAATGGAACAATTGTTTGTCCGTGCCTCCTCTTTTCACCTCCCTTTGATAACTCACTTGTTCTTACCATGGCCAGGCAGAAACCCAGGTTTTATGCCCGAAATAGCTACACGATCGCTTCTATCTCTTGGTAGTCACCATCAACAAGAAACTGCTTGCATTAAGTAGGTGGCAGCAAATGGTCAAACAGTATTTTCTTCCTTCCTTCCTTCCTTCCTTCCTTCCAACTTCCTTTCTTCCTTCCTTTCTTCCTTCCTTCCTTCCTCTTTCTTTCTTTTTCTATTTTTTTTGAAGAGTATGTTTTTAATTGGTTAAAACTCCTTTCTCATCAATAAGCAGAACTTGGATATTTCGTAGTCTTTGAATTTTGTGCTTCAAAGGTGGGATCCTTCTTTAAATCTAATGGCTTTTTCTTTTCTTTCAGTCAAATGTAATGTTGAAATTTCTTGCAACGAATGCTCATAAGTTTTGAATCCAACAGAAAATTTTCATTTGAGTATTTCAAAATAATCATGAAGCTTCCCCTCTAAGTAGACACAGACATTACTCCACTCATCTTAATAAGTCTCTTTTTAGTATTCAGCTTCTAATGCCAACTAACCATCATCCAAGGAGCCATACTTGACCTTACTGCTTCTAAGTTGAAGTTTGGCTTTGAATCCATAAACCTTGTCATTGTACTTTTAAAAAAAGCAACCTTGTCAGTACACCTTTACGTATTTTTTAGCATCTTAAAAATTTTTATATAATTTTATTCATGTGCTCAAAATGCCATTTGTTTAAACCAGTAAGCATCAAATCTGCAACGCGATAATCATTCACAAAGAAATGCTGAAACTTCTTTTGACTCATAAATCTTTTACCAAATCCTTACACACTTAGGTTTAAAGCAATAGAGAAGGGTGTACTGATCCCACTGCTTCACAGAAAGCTGACATGCAGGTGGGTGGTGCTTTGAATTTAATTAAATTCATCTAGGATCATTTACTGTGGACATTAAACCTATAGGCAACTATATATATATATATAATGTCTATTTATTTCAGAGAGCAAGGGAGAGGGAGATAAACAAACATCAATGATGAGAATCATTGATTGGCTGCCTCCTGCACACACCCCACTGGGGATCAAACCTGCGACACAGGCATGTGCCCTGACTGGGAATCGAACCCTAACTTCCTGGTTCCAAAGGTCGATGCTCAACCACTGACCCACAAGCTTTATAAATTAAGGGCTCCTCAGTGAATGAATCTCAGTGTTTTCAGAACAAATTCCAGATATAAATTTCCCGCCATCACAAAAACAGCACCAGTTCACAGACTTATGCAGTTTCCACAATATTTCAAAATATGTACCACTTTGAATTTCAACCTTAGTTTTTTCAGTGCTTCTTGAATTTCTCTTCAGGGTTTCTGACTAATCCTATGAACCATGACAATTAGTTAACATCCAGAGATGCATCAATGTAAAATGAAAACTCTTTGATTCAATAGTCTTCTGGGTTAATGTCATCTTGATGTCCTTTGACCTGTCCACACTATCTCCTAATAGCAATCATTGAAAGTGGCCCCTTTCCTATTTTTACCTCCTGGGTTTCAAGTATAGTGTGGACAATTTCCTGGCAGACTGCTAACATGTGAGATTCTAGTAGGAAGGGTATCTTAGGTTTACTTGCTAATCTTGTAACCCTGTCACTAGCTGGTTGAGCTCTATCTAAAAATGTTCTAATCCATCTCATAAATGAGCCTTGGTTTCTTAATTTGCACTTCCAGATGCTTTAAGAAGTCCAGATCTTTCTCTGTGTGATAATGTTTTGTGGTCAGTTGACCAACATAGCCTACTAAGAAATGAAGTTTCTTTTGATAACTTTTCCACACAAATCAGACATTTAGGCTGAGAAAGAAAGGACTAATTGGGCAGCTAAATGCAAATTTGAGACAATCTTCGGTAGATTGCTTAAATTAGGGACATCCCGGATTTTTGGGGGACGGGAAATTCCTGTGTTTGTCTTTTGAGTCTCCTGATTTTCCAGCTTTAATAATAAAAAAAAAGTCCATCACGATGGGGGGGAAAATTTCTTAACAATTGAATTTACTTGAATAAAAAACATTGAAGAGCCCTAGCCGGTTTGGCTCAGTGGATAGAGCGTTGGCCCGCAGACTGAAGGATCTTGGGTTTGATTCCCAGTCAAGGGCATGTACCTCAGTTGCAGGCTCAATCCTTGCCCAGTCACATGAAAGAGGCAACCAATCCATGTGTCTCTCTCACTTTGATGTCTCTGTCTGTCTCTCCCTCTCCCTTCCACTCTCTCTTAAAAAAAATAAAATAGAAAATAAAATATTGAAGGGGTCAGCCGAGCTTTATGACTTCTGAAAACTGAGTTTTTCAGTAAACAAAATTTAGGTCTTTTGCAGTGTTAAGAAAGCAGCCATAAAAGCCTAGCTTTCCCTTTAATGAATCAATTCCATTCAACTACAGTCAGGCTTCATTCATTTACTGACAAATATTTTTATCTAAAAACAAAAGATAATAACTAATTATGACATTCCACCAAGAATCAGATTTGGCTAATTGTTAGTATTAAAAGCCAATAGCAAGTAAATGAATACTCTAAGAAATAATAAAAATATGGTATTTTACTGTTTTTAAACGTGTTCTTTTAAAAATACTAAAATACTTATGAATAAAATGGTATAATAGATATGCTTCAAAATATTCTGTAAGTGGGGGCAGTGTATGAGGTTATAGGTGAAATAAGACCCTATGAGTTGGCCATTGGTGAACCTGGGTGATAGGTGCACTGAGGTACATTACAGGATTCTTTCTACTTTTTTCTGTCTCAAATGTTCTAGAAGAAAACAGTTTCTTTTATAAAGAAGCAATGATGAAGGAAATTAACAAGCTAATTATATTCCTCTTAGGAACACCTAATACCATATAATAGTAATAATAGCAACAATCACACAACCCTTCTATTTCTGTAGAAAAAATAGTTGTGAAACAATAAAAATGTGATCAAATTAAAAGAAAAACAAACATTGTACACTTATGGGGAAAACCAAAAAAAACTCACTGAAGATGAACGAGAATCCCATCTTGTTCTGGCCCCCTCCTGTGGCAGGTGCCCACCAGCCTGGCAGATCTGCTAATGTTTCCACTTGCGTGTGCAGGGCTTGGCTTGTCTACACATGCGCAGGACTACCTCTTGGTGTATACCTGTTGCAGGATGTGTATATCATGTAAGTTTATCTGTATTGTGAGCAAGTTGTGTGTGTACACATGTCTGTGAGTATGATTGTACACATGGGCAGTTTTTCTCTTTGTGTTGTGTGTATGTGTGTAGCAAGGTTCAAGTGCATGTGAGCATGGAGGCCTGTGTAAGTGACTTTGAAGCTGACTGTTAATGTGTGTAATAGTGTTTGTATATGTGACGATATAGGTATGCCACTGGTTGCATACCTGTGTTGGAAGAGCTTGTCTGGATATGTGAGAGGATTTGAATAAGCAGGTACATTGATACAAAGGGAATATCTGAGTCTATGTGTGACAGTGAGTAGGTTTACAGGTGTGTATTTGTCAGGATTTGAGAGTTCACGTGTGTGTATTTGAGGGGGGGTTATAATTCTGGGTTTATAAACCATTACACAAGTATATGTGTGAGTGTGTCTGACTGTGTATGTAATTCTCAGCCCTCTTATACCCAACACCCTCTTTTATGTAACATTTTGCAATGCCTCTTTACTATCTGTACACGAAGTTCTTAAATAATATAATCTTTCTCCACATACAATTTCAAAAGAAAATCCATATAGTATTTTATACAATAGTCATACTGTATTAACTCTAGTGCAAATAAATAAGAAATAAAAAGGAAGTGGTTTATGAGAAAATAATTTGTATTTCAATATATAAGTGCTTGGCCATAACCCTCCCCAGGAGATTCAAAGAAGTAGTTAGAGGCATGTAACATCTTACTCTGATTACATGGATTAAGAAGGGGGAAATCAGAAGCTTCCCCTTGTAAAAACTGCAGGAAGATGACAGGCAGAGGCTTAGGGCTAAGATTTTTCTGAAATATCAAACAGCTCAAGGAAAGTGCCGCACAAAACAAAATACAGTCTCCTGTGAACTTAGCCACACTCCTGGATAATTCCAAGTGTAGTAAATCCTCGCTTAACATCATCAATGGGGTCTTGAAATTGTGGCAAAATGACGTATAACAAAACCAGTTTTACCACAGGCTGACTGATGTAAACAAGATTTAAGTTCCTAAATGCATCTCGTCGACGTTATAACCATACAACATTGAATGAAACCTTATTCGAGGACCTAGTGTATATTAAAAATGAGGGAAATTGTGTTTATCTCTGAAATAGAGGTAGATTCTAGGTTCAGTTCCTTACAAATCCAAAGTCCTAGGGGATACGGGACAATATGTTGGCTGTGTGGGACTGCCCCACACATTGTTGGATCACCAGTATCCTCACCTGGGACCCCTAAATGTTAGAATGACACCCTACACCCCAGCATGGTGACAACCAAAAATGCACCTACAAATTTCGAAAATGTCCCCTAGGGGGCAGTAATGCCTCAATTGAGGACGAAGCACTGGCGTTTAGGCCGGGTACACTGTACCTGTACGACTAAGGCAGCGTACATGGTACACCCTCCGTGTGTGTGTGTGTGTGTGTGTGTGTGTGTGTGTGTGTGTGTGCGCGCGCGCGCGCGCAAGTACAATGTCCCTATGTGTGAGCTGGTTGCTGTCCATGGGTCTCCATTGCAGTAGGTTGTGTGTCAGTGTGAGTGTGCAGGTGTCTTGTGTATCTGTGTCTAAAGATGTCTGGGCACCAGGTGAGTCTGTGCTCAGAAGAACTCTCTCCTCAGTGACTTATATAATTGCCCCAGCTTTCCAAGCAACACCAGGGTTTTGTTCCTTTGCTGCTATTCTTTTTTTCTTTTGTTTTATTTTAGCATTTGCTTTTGTTTTCATTCTGGACTATGTACACATTATCCACCTTCTTGGTCTTAGTATGTCTCCCTGTCCCCCTCTCTGTATCTTCATCTTTATTTCTGCCTCTCTCTTTCTCTGCCTCTATCTCCACCGCTGTCTCTTCATCTGTCTCTCACTCCCCCACCCCATCTCTATTTCTCTATATTTTTCTTTGTTTCCTGGTTTTATCCCTCCCCTGCTATCTATCTACCTCAATATCTACCTATCTCTCTCCCTCCCTCCCTTTGTCCCTCGTTTTCTGGCTGTTTCTGTTTTGTTTTGTTTTCTGTCTCTCTCTGTGTCTCTCTCCCTCACTATCTCTATTTTTTATATCTTTGTCTCCATTTTTTATCTCCTGCTCTTTCCTTTTCTCTCTGTGTACCTCTGTTTCTTTTGTCTCACTCCCTTTTTCTCTTCTTCCCCTTTCTGTTTCTCTTTTTATCTCTTCCTCTCTGTGTATAAGGCTGTCTCCCCTTTCTTTGTCTCTGGCTCTCTCCCCGCCACCTTCCTCTATCTCTGTCTGTCTCTCTCTGCTCCTATCTCTTTCTCTTCTCTGTTACTCCATGTGTCTCTTTGACTCTCTCTTACATTCCATTTTTGTCTCTTTAACTTCCTACCCTATCTCCTCTCAAGGCTAAGGTAGGGGTGTGTGTGTGTGTGTGTGTGTGTGTGTGTGTGTGTGTGTGTGTGTATACACATTTACACATAGCCAGCTGTCTGTTGGCTGGTCTACAGTTCTATGGGAACTATCAGACCTTGAGGGCCAACTGAAAGGGACCTGCCAACCCATTTCCCCTGTGTCCCTGCCCCAGCACCTTCTTGTGGCCTATTGGCACTGGTTCTGAGACTTCCGGGTGCCATCAAAAAGCCTGGCCCCGGCTAGCTGTGGCGGACCAGGTTGGATTGAGCTGGAAAACAATGCAGATGGGACACTTTTTCCTGAGAGAGGAGGGGTTAGAAAGACACCCACTCAAGCCCCGCCTTCACCAGCCTCACGCTCATCCCAGCCTCAAAAGTAATTCTGATCTTTTCCAGTGTCTGCCTTGTAACCTTCCCTCTTGAACCTTCCCTGTTATCTTATCACATCCCATACCCTCTGCCCCAGCCCGCACACATCAGGATTCTACCTGTTTCCTGCCCAGTGTTGCCTGTGCCCTCCCACTCATGCACTGCCCTGCTTTAGTTCTTTTCCTAGAATGTATCTCTTTTTAAAAATAAATATATTTGTATTGATTTCAGGGTGGGAGAGGGAAAGAAACATAGAAACATTAATGATGAGGGAGAATCATTGATCGGCTGCTCTCTCAGCAAATACTGCCTGGATATTTCCAAGCAGCCCTCCCTGAGCCACCAGCCCATTTAGTTCTTCAGTCAATTGGAGAGTGTGTGAGTCTATAAGTCCTGCCCTGTGGAGCTTTTGTTCTCATAGGGAGAGACAGACAATAAAGCAAAATTTAAAGGTAAATTAAGCTCGGCCAGCATGGCTCAGTGGTTGAGTATCAACCTATGAACCAGGAGGGCACAGTTTGATTCCCGGTCAGGGCACATGCCTGAGTTGCGGGCTCGATCCCCAGCAGGGGGTGTGCAGGAGGCAGCCAATCAATGACTTTTTCTCATCATTGATGTTTCTATCTCTCTCTCCCTCTCCCACTCCGAAATCAATAAAAATATATTTATTTTTAAAAAGATAAATTCTAGGAAAAAGAACTAAAGCAGGGCAAAAGGCACGGGGGTGCTCTTATTTTTCATCCAGATTACTGCAGGAGCCTCCTAACTAGTCTCCCAACTTCCACACTTGTCCTCATGGTCTGTGCTCCTTATAGCAGCAAACAGGATCCCGTTCAATCCCTAGACATATCATATCTGACCTCTGCTCATGGCCCCTCCTATGGCTCCCACCTCACTCAGAATAGAAGTCAAAGTTCCCACCATGCCTACATGATCTGGCCTTGCCACCTTTGTGACCGCACCTCACATCACTTGCCCCTTACTCTGTTCCACCCACAGTGGCCTCCTGTGCTTCTTCAAATGTACCATCTGTGGTCCCACCTCAGGGCCTTTGCTCTGACTGTTCCCTCTGCCTGGACTTCTCTTCCCCCAGATACCCACATGAGTAACTCTCTCCCCTCCTTCAGATCTTTGTTCAGATGACACCTCTATAAAACCTTCCCTGTCCACCTCATCAAAAATTGCATCTCACCCCCCCCCCAACACTTCTTATCCCCCTCTCCTCCTTTTTTATTTGTAGGAATTTATCATCATCTGACCTACTATACTTCATCCATGTATCTTCTTTTTTTTTTTTTAATCTAGAATGTCAGCTCCACAGGGCAGGGATCCTTTTCTGGTTAACAGCTGCATCCATCATGCCTGGCACACAATAGATACTCAATAAATGTTTTCTCTTTTTTTAAAAAAATATTTTATTTATGAGAGAGAAAAAGAGAGAGAGAGAGAGAGAGAGAAAGATCTGTTGTCTCCCGTATTCACCTGGGCATGTGCCCTGACCTATGTATGCCCATTGGTTGCTTCTTGTATGTGCTGTGGCTGGGAATCAAACCCACAACCTTGACTTATTGGGATGATGCTCTAACCAACTGAGCTACCCAGCCAGGGCAATAAATGGTTTTTCAATGAAGGAATACACACAAGCATATCTACATCTTTATAGTCACACAGTCTCTGCCTTACTTAAACTAAAAACCCAAGTCCTCGTCATCGCCCACAGCCCTCCATGACCTGGCCTTGGACACCTCTACGACCTTACTTTCTATTACTGTCTCTCTTGCCTGCCCTATTCCAACCACACTGGGTTTTCCCACTGCTCCTTAAGCAGGCTAAGCGCATTCCTGATCATGAATAAATACACCTATTTAATGAGTGGCTACCAGTATTAACAAGAACAAAAAAAAAAAACCCAAAAGAATGAAATAGAGTAGAAACGAATGAGAGTATATTAGACATAGACTCAGTACTGTTCTGTGAAACTTTTGATTCAGCCATGTGTGCATGTGTGTGTGTGTGTGTGTGTGCGCGCGTGCGCACGCATGCGTGTGCTGCATTGCAATGTGGATGGCAATAAAAAAGGGAGAAGAGCCTGGCTGGCATGGCTGAGTGGTTGAACATGGACCTATGAACCAGCAGGTCACAGTTTGCTTCCTGGTCAGGGTGCATACCTGGGTTGCTGGCTGTATGCCCAGTGTGGGGCATGCAGGAGGCAGCTGATCAATGATTCTCTCTCATCATTGATGTTTCTCTCTCCCTCTCCCTTCCTCTCTGAAATCAATAAAAATGTTTGTGTGTTTTTTTTATAAAGGGAAAAGAGCCACATCAACATCCCTGCCCCACAGACCCATCAACATAGCAAACAGGTAACCAAGGACACCTAGAGATATGAAGTGCCCTCACTCAGCAAGGACAAGGTAGAAGCAGCAGTGGGCCAGGGCCAGGGCCTGACACCAGCCAGGGAGTAAGCAGGGGTGGGGACATGGGGTGGTGGCTACACAGACACGCTAACACTGCCCTTTCTTTTTCTTCCTCACTTTTTATTTGCATTTGTTTCCTCCTGTCTCTGTCTTGTTTCTCTCCTTCCCTCTTTTCCCTCTCTCCTCTTCTCCCTCTCTCCTCCTCTCTCCTATCTCCCTGTCCCTCTCCCTCTCTGTCCCTCTCTCGCCTTCTTTTCCCCTTTCTGTCTCTCTCTTTTTATCCCCTCCATTTCTGTCTCAATTTTTTACCCATTCACATCTTTGTTGCCATTTTCCATCTCTTTGGTCTATCCTTTCTCACTCCTTCTCTGTACCTCTGTGTGTTTTCTTCTCTCTCTCTCTCTCTCTCTCACTCTCACTCTCATCTCTCTGTCTCTATGTCTGTGTCTCTCCCACTACCCCCATTTGCAGGTGCAGCCCAGCAGGACAACTGATGGAGTCCCCCAGAGCCCATCGAGTACCGGACTGGCTGACTCCATAGGGTTGGGAGCACCCCCTGCCCTTCATTATGGCCAACACCACTGGAGAGCCCGAGGAGGTGAGCGGTGCTCTGTCCCCACCATCAGCATCAGCGTATGTCAAGCTGGTGCTGCTGGGACTGATCATGTGCGTGAGCCTGGCGGGCAACGCCATCTTGTCCCTGCTGGTGCTCAAGGAGCGTGCCCTGCACAAGGCTCCTTACTACTTTCTCCTGGACCTGTGCCTGGCCGACGGCATCCGCTCTGCCGTCTGCTTTCCCTTTGTGCTGGCTTCTGTGCGCCACGGCTCCTCATGGACCTTCAGTGCGCTCAGCTGCAAGATTGTGGCCTTTATGGCTGTGCTCTTTTGCTTCCATGCGGCCTTCATGCTGTTCTGCATCAGTGTCACCCGCTACATGGCCATCGCCCACCACCGCTTCTATGCCAAACGCATGACACTCTGGACATGTGCAGCCGTCATCTGCATGGCCTGGACCCTGTCTGTGGCCATGGCCTTCCCACCCGTCTTCGACGTGGGCACCTACAAGTTTATCCGTGAGGAGGACCAGTGCATCTTTGAGCATCGTTACTTCAAGGCCAATGACACGCTGGGTTTCATGCTTATGTTGGCTGTGCTCATGGCAGCCACACATGCTGTCTATGGCAAACTGCTCCTCTTTGAGTATCGTCACCGCAAGATGAAGCCAGTGCAGATGGTGCCAGCCATTAGCCAGAACTGGACATTCCATGGCCCTGGGGCCACCGGCCAGGCTGCTGCCAACTGGATCGCTGGCTTTGGCCGTGGGCCCATGCCACCAACCCTGCTGGGTATCCGGCAGAATGGGCATGCAGCCAGCCGGCGGCTGCTGGGCATGGACGAGGTCAAAGGTGAGAAGCAGCTGGGCCGCATGTTCTACGCGATCACACTGCTCTTCCTGCTCCTCTGGTCACCTTACATCGTGGCCTGCTACTGGAGAGTGTTTGTTAAAGCCTGCGCTGTGCCCCACCGTTACCTGGCCACTGCTGTTTGGATGAGCTTCGCCCAGGCTGCTGTCAATCCGATCGTCTGCTTCCTGCTCAACAAGGACCTCAAGAAGTGCCTGAGGACTCACGCCCCCTGCTGGGGCACAGGAGGTGCCCCGGCTCCCAGAGAACCCTATTGTGTCATGTGAAGCAGGCTGATAGGCAGACAGACAGGGAGAAGGTCATGGCCACCATGATGGGGCTAACAGAAAGGGAGGGGTAGGGCCCCATACAGGAGCCTTTCTTTCTGAGCTCCAGCCCCAGCCCCTCAAACCACCCGGAATCTAGGCACCTTTTCCAACACCTCCCCAGGGGTGGGGGACTGGGAAAGAGGTGTTTCTAGTTCTAGGGCCTGTCTCTGCTGCCGCCTTTTCCACTTCTACAATCTCTTTCCTCTCTCTCTCTCTCTCTCTCTCTCTCTCTCTCTCTCTCTCTCATTCAGAAAAAGAAAACAAAAGTGAAAATGCAGGTTTTTCTACTATCAGCTGAGGAGTCAGGCTTTCTTGCTTTAATGTCTCTCCTTCTGACACTGTCTAGAATGGGGAAATTTGTCCTGTAAAATAGACTTTCAGAGCTCTTCTGGCCCCCTCTGCTCCCATGCACCCTCCCCTTCCAAGTCCTCTAGCAAGGCCTGGATATTTAGGGGGAAACTGATCTGTTGACAAGAGGGACCAAAGGGGGTGCAGGGTCCCCAGGGAGCAGGGATGTTTAATTGCTATGTTGTGTGCAATGTTGTTTTAGGCTAACTCTGGTCCCAAGCCCAGTCTCCTCTTGCTACCCATGTCCAGACATCCCAAGTGTTTCTTGAGCATCTGAGAAGCCAGGAGGGGAGGGAGAAGGGCCCTCAGGATGGACCCAGGCTAGTGAAGATCAGGATGTGAGCTGCACGCCTGGAGCTGAAGAGACGTGAGCTTGACTATATTCTCTTGAGCTGCCTCCTGGATCCCCAGCCCCCAGCTCTTCTTTCTAAGGATGGAAATCCACTCCAGCTCCACTAGGGCTGATGTGGGTGCCATACAGGCAGGAGCAACCCCCCGGAAGTATAGGGAGAGAGCTGAACTCCCCAGAGTAGCTGGATCCCAGAGCCTGGCATCAGAGTGGAATTCAGCCCCAGAATTGTCTCCTGGGTTCACACTACTCTCCCAAAGATGAAAATTGGGGGGCGGGGGAGGGCTTGGTATCTCATAGTGGATAAGCTCTAAGGCACTGTGGATTTGAATCATCCCTATCCAACCTCTTTTCGTCCTCTTCAAGCCTCAGGGCCCTCAAGTCCCTCCGTGGTAGCCCTTGGTCATCCGGGTCCTCAGCTCCAGACTTGCCACCCTCCACCCTTACCTCCTTCCAAAGTGGAACAGACTGTAGCCAGATTCCCCAGGTGGGTGATCCCAAGCTTCCCTCCCAGGGCAGAGTCCACTCTGGGTTCACACCAAGGACAGTTCTTGTGGACTGGGGATCCAAGCTGGCACTCCTTTGCCTGGTCTTGCCCAGGTTCTCTGTGGGCGGGGCAGATCTGTATTTATCCACCCCCTTTTCCTTCCCTATTGAAATCCTAGTCCTAAGCCTTGACCCCAGAAGAATGGGGAGGGCACTCTAGGCAGGAGAGACATTAATGAGCCTGGCTGTGGAGTTGTCCTGGAAAGGCAGGCCAGAGTGGCTGAGAGGCTGGGGGTGGGAGGGTACCTGTTCTCTCAGTGATAGTGATGGGGGTGCCTTTTCCAGGGGCCTGGATTCACCATTGGATTTTGTAAATGGAAAACTGAAATGAACAATGCTATATTGGATGTTTTCTCTTTCTGACTGTGTGTGTGTGTGTGTGTCTGTCTGCGTGTGTCTGTGTGTCTGTGTGTCCTGTCTGCATGACCACATGTGGGGAAGTATGATTGAGTGAGACAGTGTGTTTGTGTGACTTTATATGGGGAGGCACCCCTGCCTGCTACACATGCGTGAGTAAATGCCTGTATGTAGAGACATATATGGCATGCACACACACATACATGTATGCACCTAACTGAGAGGAGACAAACTACAGTATGTGCCTGCAGCAGGAAGTAGAGTGGCCAGTGAGATAGAACTTGAAAAGTACATATGCATGTAGCAAGAGGGAGACTCCCATCTCATCAGATCTTCCTCCCTTGGCCCAGGTTCTGAACATGGCAGACAGAATACTTGAGAACCCCACTCTCTTCCCAAAGCCCGGAGCCCCCAGGTATCACTTTCAACTTCCTGAATCAGCAGCCTCTTCTCCAAAACCCAAACAAGGTGTTCCTGAAACTGGACCACCATGGAGAATGGGGACTGGGAATTAGGGATCCAACTTGGGAAGAGCTGATGGGGTTAGGAAATGCCCCCCACAAAGTAATGGCTTCTGGAGGGCCTGCTCAATCTGGGATGGGAGATCTTCTGAAGGATCCACTTTATGCAGCTGGCACTTTGGTAAGCTTTGCCTAAATTCAGAGGGAAGGATGTCACAGGAGGGAACCCAAGCTTGGGAGTTTACCCAACCAGACTGTTGCCTGGGCACTCAATTATTATTTATTTACTTATTCTCTCGGGTGCACAGAATTGAGGTGACCATACTCCTCAGTTCTTGGCACAACTATATCATCATTGATCCATGCGAAGTCCTTTTAGTCTTTATTTTGTTTTGGTTTGTCCCCTTCATCAGCCATCCCTGATCCCATCCCCCCTCCCACATAGGCACCCACTCTTGTGTATTTAACATATGTCCTTCCAATCTACCATTCATGTGTTTATTTACATATATGTGTATCTGTGAAAAAATATATGGTATTGTTATGTGTTTTAATTTACATAAACAGTATTGTACTATAAATCTTGTTCTGTTTCTTTTTTCACTCAACATTCTGTTTTTGAGAGATCCAGCCATATTGCTGTATGTAGATCTAATTCATTCTAGTTGTCATCTTATCCACATATATCACATTTTCCTTAGCCATTCCCCTGGAGATGGGTCTCTAGGTTGCTTCCAGTTCTCTACCACAAGGCTGCAATGGGTAGTTTCCTACACTTCTCTTTAAGGACACCTCATTTAGAGGAGAGGAAACTGAGGCTCAGAGTTATAAAGTGAGGGAATAGACTCCTGATTTGAATCCTTACCAGAGCCAGAACCCCACCACACTTCATCAGAGACCTGTCCATCTGGCCAAAAAAATTTTTTTTCAAATACAATTAAATACAGTCTACACGGAGGAAAGGGAGAGGAAGGGAGGGGAAAGAAGTATTGAGTACGTGAAGAGAAAGACCTAGAAAAATCTAGCATACAAACTGAATCACATCATTTTAGTGACGCATAGATGTTACTTTTTTTTTTTGCGTGATTATTTCTAGAGCCATTTTGCAGAGATGAAAAACGCCACGTCAAAACCTGGCCTCAAATCAAAGTCCCTAGGTCTCTACTGAAGTCCCGGCTCGGGGTTAGAGCAACCTGAACCTCCAGGGGGCCTCATTGGTGTCTGCTGCATGGCAAAAGCTGGGGGCAGGGGCTGGAGAGGAGGCAGGAACCTCCAGGGGGCCTCATTGGTGTCTGCTGCTTGGCAAAAGCTGGGGGCAGGGGCTAGAGACGAGGCAGATTTAAGAAGTGCGTAGTTGCGGCAGGGAAAAGGAGGGGAGGGAAGCGGAGGAGGGGGGATGGATGAACGACGGCGAGGCTCTCCAATTTGATTCGAGCACGTCGTGCTCAGCGCCTGCCTTCGTTTTTTGTTTTGATTTTTTGGTCTTAAGAACCACTGGTAAGATTGATGAATAAAATTACATTGTTTTCAGGGGTACGGTTTTATAATACATCTGTATAATGTATGGCGTTCACTACCGCAAGCCAAGTCCTCTATCGCCATTTATCCCCCCCTCCCCCCATACCCTCTGATTCAATAAAAAAAAACACAGACACACAAAAAAACACTGGTACTTTTCCCATTGGATAGAACGCGAAAGGGTGAGGGAAAGGGGCTTCTTCCCCAAGCTTTTCTCTCAGCCAATTGCCCCTCAGCTTTCCCGCAGGTCGCGCGGGGGCGTCAGCTCCATGATTGGCAGAGTTGAGGGGAGCCAATGGGAAAGTGATGAGGTGGGTGTTGGCAAGCAGATTGCGTGAGAGCGGGCAATGGTCTTGGAAACGTAAGTGCCGCCCCTGCAGCTGACAGCCAATGGCGAGGCAGAATAGGCTCTGACGTAAGCGAGGGGCGGGACCTGAGCAGTTGGCGCGGAGGGAATAGGACAGGCTCCGTGGGAGGGAGCGCAGAGCGGAGCGGAGCGGCGAGCGGTGCGGGTGGTGTGCAGGCGCAGCGTCTCGCTTCAGGGGTGACTGACTGGCCGCAGCGGCTTGTCTGAGAGGGGAAGGGGCGAGCTCGGTGCCCTAAGCGCAGTCAGCATGGACCGCCCGGATGAGGGGCCTCCTGCCAAGGCCCGCCGCCTCAGCAGCTCTGAGTCC
>NW_006285318.1:108364-108938 GCF_000327345.1 Myotis davidii
CGCCCCCTCCCGCGGAGAGCCTTGAAACATTCTCTCCTGAGGAGGTGGCGGGGGGAAGCCTGGAGATCGACATTCAGGTTACCGAGCCCGAGCCGGAACCCGAGCCGGAGCCGGAGCCGAGCGGCTTTAGTGGAGAGGCCATAGATACCTGTAGCATAGGGGGACGGGAGTACCAGGTGTTAGCCGGTCTACAGGGGAAGGAAGAGGCTATCATTATAGTAGAAGATGATGAGGAGGAGGTGAAGGAGAATGTGAGGAAGAAGAGAAGGAGGAGGAGGAGGAAGCAGAGGAAGGTGAAGAAGCAAAGCAGAGAGGTGAATCCCGAGAAGATACAGTACGTCCTGCAGGCACTAGGAAGCATTCAGCTAGACCTGGAGGCGGTGAACATCAAGGCAGGCAAGGCCTTCCTCCGCCTCAAGCGCAAGTTCATCCAGATGCGGAGACCCTTCCTGGAGCGCAGAGACCTTATCATCCAGCACATCCCAGGCTTCTGGGTCAAAGCAGTATCCTTGATACCTATACCCATGGGCTACGAGCCCATGACAGAAAGGGGGGAAGATGGGGGGAGGGAGAC
>NW_006285318.1:108957-112046 GCF_000327345.1 Myotis davidii
GGGGGGAGGAGCCACACAACATAAAACCGAACCACAGATGGGGAAGGGTGAAGATGAAGAGCATAACATAAAGAAATGGATCACACATATATAATACTATAAAGAATTAAAAAAAAATGGATCACGGGGGGACAAAAGGGGTGGGTAGTAGAGGGGCACATAGAAAAATTGGACCATAGATGGTGAAAGGAGGAGGGAGGGGTACACAGAAAATAAACTGACTCAGAGATAGTAATGGGCTCCATAATGGGGAAATTGCCCAGAATGGGTGCCTAACTCACACATGGCTCTTAAAGCCTGGGTGTCTGCTTAGATGCTATGGAGACCCTAATCCTGGCTGGAGAAAAGGGGGCTAGAAAGGGACTGGAGCCCCTAAAGGATCAGGAGAAGGAATACCTAGGAATAGATATCAAGGAGTTAAATGAAGGAAAGGGGAGTAAAAAAAATCACATTCACTAGTGATAACCCCATCTCTGGGACACACACATATAGACATGCAACTTGTTAGGAACACATAGATTTAACACAGAATTACATAGATATAGATCCTTGACACTCCCATACAAAGGATCCATGATCACAGACCCTCAGTACCCAATTTAATTTGGACAGAACCCCTCAGATCTAGATACATAGCATGTGGATAAAGACCCATAACACCTAAATATATAATATCGTGATTATAGGTCCTCGGCAACCAGATATAGCATTACTTGGACATGGGCCTTCAGCCCCCAGATACACAATGTTTCGTGAACACAAGCCCTCAGCATCCAGAGACACAATCACACGGACATAGACCCTCAGCACCCAGACACAACAAGTAAGAACCATGGCAAGGCCACCTAATAGAGGTTTTACAAAGCATAAACACGAGCTCTCACCACATAGTATCATGGAAATATAGTAAAGTACAGGTCATGTCCATGACCCACTTGTTCCACACATATCAAAAGCACACAGAAGGAATTCTGCTCCAGCTTCTCTTTTGCTTTGCCCTGCCTGACCTGACTTGCATGGCCTTCCCTCCCTCCTCTCAAAGAGTAGTAACTCCTTAACCTAAACCGCACCCTCCCGCAGTTCCTCAACCACCCCAAAATTTCAGTCTTGATCAGTCCACGCGATGAAGACATTTTCCGCTACATGACCAACCTGCAGGTCAGGCCAAAGAGATGTTTTTACTAAGACCAGCCAAGGAATCTGGTCCTTGAAGGTGAGGTGGGGGAAATGGTGGGGTGGTGATTCCATCATTACCCCCACCCTGAGCAGGTACAGGACCTCAGACATGTCTCCATGGGCTACAAAATGAAGCTGTACTTCAAGACAAACCCCTATTTCACAAATATGGTGATTGTCAAGGAGTTCCAGTGCAACCGATCAGGTAAGAGACAGTCCCCAGGGCAAATCCATGGGACCCACACCTACCCTTGCTCAGTGCCTTCTCCACAGCCTCCTTTTTCCCCAGGCCGGCTGGTGACTCACTCCACCCCAATCCGCTGGCACCGGGGCCAGGAACCCCAGGCTCACAAGGAAAGGAACCAGGGCACCAACTATAGCTTCTTCAGCTGGTTCTCAAATCACAGCCTCCCAGAGGCCGACAGGATTGCTCAGGTAGGGTCCCTCCTGGGAAGGCCTTGCTGGGCTTGCCTCTAGGTGCTGGGAGTAGGTTCTGGGGCTTGTACTCATAGCTCTGTTCTCTCCTTCCTCCCCTCTTAACAGATTATCAAGAATGACCTGTGGGTCAACCCTGTGCGCTACTACATGATGGGAGAAGCCGGCTACCAAGCAAAGAGAAAGAAGCAAGAAAAGAAAGAAAGGTGATGGGGGGTTAGAGGCTGAGAGATGATGTTTTAGTATCACACAGGGTTTATAAAGCCAAAAGGGATATTTGAGACAATTCAGTCCAATATGTTTTACAAGTGGGAATGATGCCCAGAAATGGGGTGTGATTAGCCTTACGTTACACAGTCAGGGGCAGAAATGGGACTCCCCCCACCCTAGCTTCATCCCTGGGAGCCCTTGTAGCCTACTGCCTTCCCAGTTACTTCCCATCTTTCAGTGTCTATCTTGTACCTCCCCCCAAACTTATATTCAACCACAGGTTTTCCCAGATTAAAAAGAACAGATATGAGTTGGTGATCATGGATGACTTCGATGACTATCAACTGATGCAAGACATTATTGGCGAGACCTCAGACAGTGATTTTATCACTGACAATGAGACTGTTCACGACATCAAGATCTCTGACTTCATGGAGACCACCGACTGCTTCGAGACCACGGACAACGAGATAACTGACTTCAGTGAGAGTTTCTGTGACAGTGAGAGCGTCTATGACTGTGAAAGCCCAGACCGCCACCTCACCACCGAAAACAGTGACAGTGCTGATGAGCACACTTATGGTGGTGAGAACTCCAAAGGTGGCGGCTGTGGCAACAACCTTGACAGCAGCGACAGTGACTACGGAGACAATGAGACCAGCGATGATGAAGATAATGATGGCAACGAAGGTGACAATGAAGGCAGTGATGATGACGGCAATGAAGGTGACAATGAAGGCAGTGATGATGATGACAGAGACATTGATTACTATGAGAATGCCATTGCAGAGCCTCAGAAGAATCAGCTTACCATCAGCAACCTGGGCTACTATGAGGATGAGGTAGAGAACATCTTTGAAGAAGAATCGTCAATGGAGGAGGAGGATGAGGAGGGCAGTGAGGAAGGTGAGCTGGACCCCCCTCTTGTCCTCCCTCCTTTCTCTTCCCTCAGGGAAAAGCTGGCCAGGATCAGGGAATGGAGACATGAGCACAATCTGCCCTGTGGTGAAAGGAAAAAAGCATCTGTGCAACTTGCAAAACAAATCAAGGCCAGAAACATTTAACTTACAAATGTAACAAAACCAAAGAAATACATTTCAGTTCCAGCTGATGGGTAGATAGGTTGCAACAGCAAAATACAAAGAGGAGGGAAGATATAGGAGAGAGTCTTTGCGAAATTAAGGACTGGCGGGGGGGGGGGGGGGGGGGGGGGGGGGGGGGGGGGGGGGGGGGTGGGGCGCAGGGGAGCACCCAGCCGTTCACCAGCA
>NW_006285318.1:112351-134386 GCF_000327345.1 Myotis davidii
AGAGAGAGAGAGAGAGAGAGAGAGAGAGAGAGAGAGAGAGAGAGAGAAGAGAGAAGAGAGAAGAGAGAGAAATAAAGCAGCAAACACATTATAATTCAGTACACTTTGTACCCAGCCCTAGCCTTCTGGGAACTCCCAGTCCTGTTCGGGGAGCTGGGGGCAAAGTGAACATTATGCTCTGTGAGCCCAGAGGAGGTTGTGCTCTGTGAGCCCAGAGGAGGGAACAGCTAATTGTACCTCAAGAATGAGGAAGGGGAGAACTAGATAAAGGATAAAGCAGCAAACACATTATAATTCAGTACACTTTGTACCCAGCCCTAGCCTTCTGGGAACTCCCAGTCCTGTTCGGGGAGCTGGGGGCAAAGTGAACATTATGCTCTGTGAGCCCAGAGGAGGTTGTGCTCTGTGAGCCCAGAGGAGGGAACAGCTAATTGTACCTCAAGAATGAGGAAGGGGAGAACTAGATAAAGGAACTGACATTTGAATTGGAGCCTGCATTCGTCTTAAGGGGTGTTATGGGGCATTCTCAGTAGAAGGGATCACATGAACAAGGACCTGGAAGGGTGAAAATGCATATGTTGGGCACAGTTTACCAAATTGTCTTCTGAGGACCCTTCACCAGTTCTGAAAGCTGCTTCTCACAAAAAGGTTCAGTGGTTGCATATCGGGGAAAATACTGCATACATGAATATCTTCATGTAGTCACACGTACATTAATACCTTAAAGGCTCTGAGAAGTCCTGCTTAAGAAACTTATTTAAACTTCATAGAACCCAGCATTTTTCAAGCTTCTTAACCACAGAAGCCATTTTTTCTCACCAAAGAATGCTTTTTGAGAAATGAGTATGGGGTTTGAGGGAAAAGATGGTATTTCAGGTGACTTCCAGGTTTGGTTCTGGCCTTGAGTGACTGGAGAAGTGAACCATTTTCTGGGAAAGGAAAGGGCATGGTGGTGAGATTGATGGGATGCAGGGAGAAACACAGAGGACATAAGGCAGGCCTCGGGGGGAAGACCAACCACTCCTGAGAGTTTTGAACTCACAGTCAAAAAGTTCCATTGAGGGCAGGGGACCAAGGAAGGAGGCATTGAGTGAATGAGTACAGTCAATCTCGAAATTTTCAGCTTGCCTAGGGAAATTGAGGCAGTTGCTGGTCCCATTCCCTCCCACCTAATAACACCTGTTCTTTTGGAGGAGGAGAGGCAGCGCTATCTGCCCAGCCCTAGGGTGGGAGTGGGGGTGGGGGTTGGGCTGAAGAAGACAGACTGGGCCTGTTTGCAACAGACTATGGAGAAGGAGTGAGGGAGCTGCCTGGGGATGAATAGGTTTATTCAGCTGAGATCGCAGCTCAGGAAGAGACACACATTGTTACATACAGGAGGAGGAGAAGCTGCTTTCAGATATGTATCCATTTTGATAGGACAGAGGCAAGGAGCCCCCACCCTACCTTCCTGTTTGTTTCCCCCCCACACACACTTGGCTGTTTGCTCCAAGCAGGGCTGCTAGGCAAGTGGTCTCTGGCCCCCAACCGCCCTAGTTAGGGGCTGTGTTCCATTAGGAGTGACATGTACTTGCCCATCTAACCACTCTCCTCCATTTTCTGTTTTTTTCCTCTCTATCCCCTGTGCTGCCAGAAGATGAGGACAGCGATGAGGAGGAAGGAAGCGAGGAGGAGGAGGAAGATGATGAGGAGGAAGGAATCCAAGAAGACTGGGAAGACTCTGACGTGGAGGAGGTGCTTCAGGTCCAGAATGCTTGGGCCAACCCCCGGAAGAGGGGCAAAACCGGATAAACAAATGTTTCACCCTTGCCCTTGTGGCTACTGCCTGTGTGTCCCTCTCCCTCTGTCCCATTTGCCCTCCCCCTCAGCTAGGGCCTTGAGGCCCCACATTGCACTTCTGGGGGGTGACCACTTTGTACACGGGTTTGAAGTTTATTTTTATGGTTTAGTAATTGCAGAGTTCTTATTTTGGGGAGAGGGAAAGGGGGACCCCCCTTCTTTCGGCCCTCCTCCCTCGCAGGCTTCTGTGTGCTGCTACGTATTTATTGTGATGCCTTGGCCACGGCCCCTCTATCCCCCTCCTCGTGCAGTTTGGAGTGAACACCCCTGATCCCGAAGCGGGGAGGGCTGCTGTGGCCTTGGGAAGGCTGCTGCCTCCCAGTTGTCCTAAGTCTCTCTCTTCCTCTCACTTTTCCACCTGCTGTGCCCGCTAGCCCGCATCGGTGTCTATGCAAGGCCGCTTCGCCATTGCGGTATTCCTGTCCCCCACCCCCCAGAAACCCAGTTCATTCCCTGTGAACCCTGGTAATCCTAATAAAATTCCCAGCAAGTTCAAAGTGCTGCTTTGAGTCTTTTGTTCCGCCCGGTGCCCAGTTCCCAACAGCAGCAGTCCCCCTTACTATAGGCCTATCTACGCCACTGGCCTGCGAGATGGTAGTTGCGAGTTGTTAGGGTGGGGGGATTTGGCGGGCAGGGGGTCGAGCTCTGCGGGACTGCAGAGTTGTGGCGTCAGGCCAATGCGGACCATCCTGACCAATGGCAAGACGAGGCTGAGGAAGCCCCTCCCTCTCCTGGCTGCTGCAGTGGCCTCAGCCAGGTATCAAACAGCTTCCCACGCCTTCCCCTCGCGCATGCGCGCAGAAAAGCTCTGCGCCCTAGAACATCCATTTAATCAGTGATTCATCTTTTAATTTATCTTGCGTCAAACCTTTCTTCGGGCCTGGTGTGAGCTGAGCGGGGGCGGAATGAGCCAGAGGAATCCATTTTTCTCGCATGTGGTAGAAAAACATCAGTTGGATAATGTAGGGATGCTCTCTCGTCTTAGGGAGGGGTTGCAGAGTCCCTGGCACTGGGTCTGGGAGAGAAGGCAAGAAAAGATGGCTCAGGTCGAGGAGTTTGCAAAGCAAAGGGAAATTACACTGTAGCTGCGTGATTGAGGGCGGGAGGAGTGATTTGGGAGTCTGAAAGGCGGGCTCTATCTGGGAGATGTTTCAAATTTTCAATACAGTAATTTTATTTCAAGAGACATCGGCAATAACACCCAGATTCTTTCTGGATCATAATGGCAACCAATGTAGTCATCAGGGTCAGTGTTCTGCAAGATACCTCCAGAACTTTCCATCCAACGCCCTTATTTTGCTGGAAGGATTCAGATTTGTGTTTTAGAGAATGCCCTCTGCTGGCTGCCAGCAGAATGGATTGGAGGAAGGGAGAGCAGTGAACAAAGCTATACCTTAAGTTGAGAGGTGTGATGGGGTGGATATAGGTTTAATTTATTTTCAAAATCTTAGATTTACAGAATTATTTCTAAGATAATACGGAGAGTTCCCATATACCCTACAGCCAGTTTCTGCTAGTGTTAACATCTCACATTGATATGGTACTTCTGTCACAATTAATAAACCAGTATTAATACTGTATTGTTAACTAAAGTCCATACTTTATTCATATCTTATTAGTTTTTACCTAATTTCCTTTGTTCCAGGATGCCACCTTACATTTAGTCATCATGTCCCTGTAGGCTCCTATTGGCTGTGACAGTTTCTCAGACTTTCCTTGTTTTTAATGGCCTGGAGTCATCAACATTTGAGGAGTACTGGTCAGGTATTTTGTATAATTTTCTCAATTAGGATTTGTCTGATATTTTTGTCATGATTAGAGTGGGGTTGTGAGGTTGGGAAAGGAAGACCACAGAAATAAAGTCCTGTTCTCATTGCATCATATCAAGGGTGTGTGCTATCAATATGCCTTATTACTGTCCATGCTAACATTGCTGTCATGACTGAGGTAGTGTATGTCAGATCTTTATGCTTTAAAATTACTCCTCCCCCTTTCCACACTGCTTTGGAAGGAAGCCACTAAGTGTAGCTCATGCTTAAGGAGTGGAGGGTTATGCTCTATCTCCCTGAGGGCAAAGTGTCTACATAAACTAATTGGCATTGTCCCACACTATAAACATATCTGTTCTATGAGAGCTTTTAAGATGCTGGAACTGACAGGCTTTATTTTTTCCACTTTAAACAAAAAGTCTATTTAAACAACAAGGTGCTGGGCATGAAGGAGAAACTATCTAGGATTCATTTCTTTTAGAGTAATTTACCTTTACTTAAAGACAGATTGCCCTACATGTAACAGCTGTGTATAAAAAAGTTATAAAAACTGTCCTTGGGTTTACAATGATAAATGAAAAACATTAAAATTCTCCAATTGAACGAGGTATGCAAGGACTTTTATGTTGTTGTTGTTAAACAGTGAGAAGTAAAATAACTTACTTAAATAGGAGATAAGAGCTGAATGAGCTTCCACTGAAGAAAAGGGGGTATTTTCACCGAACCAGTCTTTTCCCCATCTCATTTCCATTTGATGTCAATCAAAACATACCATTGGCCATTTAGTTTAAAACATGCAAATGCTTGTACACATACATCAGTTAATTTATGTACAATAAAGGAGCAGGGAAGGGGAAAATGAAAGAACAGAGAAAACTGTACTGTAATAGTCAGGATGCAGTGGATCCAAATTGCAGTTTTCTAACTGAGAATGTCTTCTTGGTCTGGAGGAACAGAGTTCTGGAGTAAATAGCAGGTTCCCTTTTTAGCAGACACCTCCTGTCTGCTGCTGGAACACATCAGTTGTATCTTCATCCACCATTTCCAACTGTGCAGGCGTGTCTGTATCATTGGCTGCCCATCAAATTGGAATCTGATCTGCCTCATTGACAAACCCTGTTGTTCACAATAGGCTTTTATTAGTTTACTAAGTGTGTGTGTCTCTTAATCTTAAACCACAGAACCATCCTACCCCACCACCTTCAAATTAGTATGACCATTGTTCTCAGTCTTAACTCCTTCTTTGGGCTTTTTGTCAGTCATGGTGAGCACTGGAGTCTTCTCAGCTGTAGCTTCACAAAAGAGGTACCAGGTCCACACCAGATGAGCACACAAGCAGCACCAGGAGTGGCAGAAACTGGCAGGCTTTAGATATGGGAAGAGAAGGATTGAGAGAAGTCAAGGATGACTACCAGGTTGCTGTGGAACCTTTAGCAAGGCCCCTTCCTCTCTGGGCCTCTTCTATGAAATGGTTGGAACACCAGATCTTGAACATACTCCATGATTCTGATAAATATTTTGGGAAGAGCATGGGGGCTTGGATGCCCTCTAGTTCTGACCTGGGACTACACTGTCAGAAGTGGGGAGGGGAAACTCTGACCCAGAAAAGGGAACATGTTGCCTCAGAGTCAGAGCTGAGAGTGTAGGATCCTGAGTCAAGACCAAGACTATATTTTAGAGTTGGATGTGGCCTTAAAGACCTTCTAGAACAGTCCATTGAGACAACTATGTGCGATATCTGCAGCCAGTCCCAGTGAACAGGTGGTGAAGTGAAGGGGAGGAGAAAGCAGCAGGGGCAAAGGCCTGGAGTGGGCCAGGAAAGGTCAGCCTGGCAAGAAGATCCCAGCCAGTCTGAGAGACAGATGGCCTGGGTACCCTTGCCTCAATCTGCTCTACCTCACAACATGACTCCCTCGCCCTCTGTAGAGAGCCTCAGTTTTCCCATCTGTAAGCTTAGGCATCAGCCCAGAAGAAGTAACCTGCCTAAGTTCTCCAGATGGAATCCAGCCCCAAACTAGACCTCTGAAGCCTCGCCTTCATCATACTCTTCCCTGATTCCTCTCTGTCTTCCTAATCAAATCCGTAGGCCCTCATCTTGGAATTTGAGGCTCCGCTTCACCCACTCTGTCAGAGAGGGCCTCTGGCTTCAGGGGCACTATTAGGAGCCAAGTATGGGATTCTAATGTACTGAACCAGGGTGCTCATGCCCTGGCCTGAGGCATGGGAGGAGAGGATGTTCTTTGCCTAGAGTGACATCTTGTTGTTCCTTGTGCCCTCACTCCTTGGTGTATGGTATGGCTTCAGGTCCTGCCCAATCTCGGCCTCCAAAACGAATGGACTGTTCTAGAAGGTCTTTAAGGCCACATCCAACTCCAAAGTATAGTCTTTGCTGAAGACCAGAAAATACAGGCCCTAAACAGAAACCAGGAGGAGAAGGAGGAGTTGTGGACCCAATGTACCCCAGGGCCTGTTCCCATGCTGAAGCTAATTGTCTTTGTGTCCTTCACAGCTCACCCCATTCCTCTGCAGCTGAGGGCCCTGCTCCTGGGCATGAAGTCCCCAGAATGTCCTAGGGCCAGAACTTTAAAATGCCACTCACTGCTGTGAGCCAAAGATTGGCAAAATTTAACCAAAACTAGATTCAGGAATATCCCTCCTTTTTAGGTCATCAAAAGGGCCAGCACTGGCTCCCTCGTTTGGGGGTGTGTAGGATGGTTAGGAAGGAATCCTATTATTCATCCAGTAAACATTTATTAAGCACCTACTGTATGCCTGGTACTAAACTAGGTGATAGAGATATAACAAGGAGACATGACAGACTGAGTCTTTGTTCTCCTGCAGCCCAGAGTTTAAAAACAAGGTTTTCTTTGTGGTTTGTTTGTTTTTTTGTCCTTGACTGTAATTTTTTTTACTTTTATTTAAAATTTTCTTTTACTTTTTCAATTATATTTGACATACAATATTATATTAGTTTCAGGTGTATAACCCAGTGATTGGACATTATATAACTAAGTGATCACCCCAATAAATCTTTTTTTAAAGATTTTAAAATTGATTTTGAGAGAGGAAGGGAGAGGGAGAGAGAGAAACTTCAATGTGAGAGGGAAACATCGATCAGCTGTCTCCTTCATGCCCTCCACCAGGGATCAAAACCACAACTGGGCATGTGCCCTGACCAGAATAAAACCAGCAACTTTTTGGTACATGGGATGACACCCAACCAACCAACTGAGCCACACCGACCAGGGCAACTCCAATACATCTTGTATCCATCTGACACCATATATAGTTAATTACAATATTGTTGACTATATTTCTTATGCCCCCTCCCATTTTTCAAAAACCTAGTCCTCTACTCCCCCCTCTCCTCCCTACCCCCCCCCAACCACCAGATTCTCTGTGTAAGACAAGTATTCTTAACTCTTTGTATACACGGATCTGTTTGATGGTCTGGTGAAGCTTATAGAACTTCATAAAATACTATCTTTTAAATACATAAAATAAAATACCTTTGGTTACAAAAGAAAGTGATTATATTGAAATATAGTTATTAAAATATGGCAAAAGCAAATATGTGCTATAATAATATATGTGCTCCTCGTTAATTCACTAAATCATAAGATCCAATAGAGGGTCTAATGACAGTCATGATTTTAAAATAGAGGTTGCATGATATTTCAAAAGATCTGCGACATTATTTTGAACTGCAACCACTATAATGTGATATGAAAAGCTTTGTGATTTCTGTTGGTGACAGTCACAAGTAATTGTGACTAATGTGGCTAGTTACATTCTTTGCTGGAAAAAAAAGAGCTAAATTTCAATAAGAGGAGAGTGAAAAATAAAGATGTAATTTTTTCCCCCATACAAATTCATGGGCCACTCCAAACCCTGTCCCCAGACTCAATTGGAGGTCTGTGAACCCAAATTAAGAACCTTCCTGTCTCCCCTTCCTTCTTAAACAGCTATTGTTTGAAGGGCAGAAGCCTGGTTTTTATTTTGGGTCTTACTGCTGTGTACCATCATGCCAATCAGTTTGCCTCTCTGGGCCATAGTTCCCTCAGTCTGAAACAATGGGAAAAGCAAGAATTGGGACAGGAGACCTTAACTATTAATATTCTGGGCAATTACTTTATATTCTTTCATTTAATCCTCACAATGATAGTATCAGGTGAGATTTTTATTTATTTATTTTTAAAATAATTCTTTATTGTTGAAAGTATTACATGTGTCCCCTTTTTTGCCCCAATTGACATCCTTCAACAAGCTCCCACCCCCCACCCCAGGCCCTCAACGCCCCATTTTCTGTGTCCATGGGCCATGCATATATGCATACAGGGTTCGGGGGAGATTTTTTAAAATTTTAAATTCTTTATTATTTAAGTATTACATATGTCTCCTTTTCCTCCCTTGACCTCTCCCGGCCACTCCCACCCCCAGCACATGGTCTCACCCTCCTACTGTCTGTGTCCATTGGAGATACTCATATACATGCATACAAGTCCTTTGGTTGATCTCTTACCTGCTCCGCCCCCGCCCCCACCTTTCAGGCGAGATTTTTAAAACTGTCTTCCCATTTCACAGATGAACTGAGGCTCCTAAGTGAGGTTATCACTTGACCAATGTCTCAGTAAGTAGCAGGGGCTGGTGGGTAACTAGCCACACCCTCATAACCCCTCCTCCACCATGTATGAAATTAGGAGCTACACTCATTTTGAGCGATAGAAACCTAGCTCGGAAATCCCTGCAGTGAGGGGAGAGCTATAGGAAATTCCGGCCAGTGTCGTGTCTCTTAACCGGGCAGTGGTTTATACAAAAGGACTTACAGAGTAAGATGTCAAGAAGACAGGATCGCCAGGCTGGTGTGGCTCAGTGATTGAGCATCGACCTATGAACCAGGAGGTCACAGTTAGATTCCCAGTAGGGGGAGTGCAGGAAGCAGCTGATCAATGATTCTCTCTCATCATTGATGTTTCTATTTCCCTCTCCCTTCCTCTCTGAAATCAATAAAATATGTATTAAATTAAAAAAAAAAGAAGCCAGCTAGGCTGGCTTGGCTCAGGGGATAGAGCGTCAGCCTGAGGACTGAAGAGCCCCAAGTTCGATTCCAGTCAAGGGCACATGCCTGGGATTGCGGCTTGGTCCCCAGTAGGGGGCGTGCAGGAGCAGCCGATCAATGATTCTCTCATCATTGCTGTTTCTATCTCTCCCTCTCGGTAATCAATAAAAATATATTTTTTAAAAAGAAGTCAGGAAATCTGATCATTGGGTGACTCGCGCCAGGCCCCACTTTGGACTTAGAGTCTGAGTGTTTCCAGCTGGTCTAATAGACCCGCTAAAAGAGGATGATGAGTCCTCATCTTCATCCTCTTAAAGGGTGGGCTTGGCTAATCAGCCAATCAAAGACCCCGAAGGGGCGGGGTTTTCTTCCTCCTGGATCCGGGCCTGGGGGGGAAGGGGGTAAAAAAAAGTGTTTCCATCTCCAGCCAATCCCAGGGCCGACAGGAGGGCACTCCTCCAATGGGAGCCCGAGGCTGGCGGTGGACCTAGCGCTCCTGCTCGCGCTTCAGCCTGCGGGAGGGATACCTCCTGGGTATTCTCGAGATCCAGCTCTCGGTTCCTGGGATCTTGGAATCTGCTCACACGTGGCTTGTACGGCGGAGGTTGTCCGGTGAGAGGCTGTAACGACCGGGGTGGGAGGGGGGCGTGGGGGAAAGAGGCCGGGCGGGAGCGCGTGAGGGGTGGGGCCTGGGTGAGCTTTTACCTGGGCGGCCTCTCAACCCTAGGTCAGCGGGTTGCGGAGGATCCCGCAGGTAGCAAAGGGAGGGCGAGGGCCCCTGCGACCTCATACTGCGACTAGGTGAGTACCCTGCGTAGCCCACTGCCCGTGCCCGCCTTCCCGCCCCCTCCCCCCAAATCTCTTGGAAAACCGTTCTGTGCAGGTCTGCAGCTCACATGATCGTCTGCGTGCGTGTCTGTAAGTCTCCTCTCTTTCTGCCCTGCCTTTCCCTCTGGCAGTCTGTCTCTATCTCCATCTTTCTGTTTGTCTCTATCTTTCTGTCTCCCTCTCTGAGACATACTAAACAACCCAGACCTAGAAGGCTGAATCCTGTTAAAACTAGCCATGAGACCTTGAGCCATCTACTTCATGGATGTGGGCCTCAGTTTTCCTCATCTGTCAAATGGAAGTCTAATCATCTCCACCTGAGACAATACTTGTGCATCCCTTTGCCCAATACCCAGCCCCTAGAAAATATTCAATAAATGACGGTCGTGATTGAGAAGAATATTCTCTCTCTTGGTCTTTGGCTTTGCTTACCCCCTGTCTGTCTCTGAGCCTACCCTCATTGGTTCTCATTCTCTGTTATTGTGTTTCCTCTTTCTACCTGTCTCTTTTCCATCCTTAAATAGCTTAAAGGTGCATTGTTTATAGCAATGAGGTTGGCCTACGGGCAACTGTGAACTTAGCCAAGGGCTCTACTGTTCTGTGGGGGGAAAAAAGGAGCCTGGACTTGGGCTGCTTCTGGCTTCATTGAAGAGAGATCCTCTTTGTTCCCCAGCCTCCTGTGTTAATCAGGTAGAGACCCCTAGGGTGAGGAGCAACTTAAATGAAAAAAGTGGATCAGGCCCTTTATGTTAGTCAACACAAGAAGACCAAGGGTCTCCTAGTTACATCCCCATACAGTCCTTCTGCCCCCACCCTGAAATCCTTTGACCAGGCCTTCTGGAACTCACTTTCAATTATCAGCAAAATCTCCTCCATTCTCACCCTGGCTTCTGAATAGTCTTAGTTTTCTTTCCATTCCTTAGAGGTTCTCATACCTGTTGGACCCAACACTCCATTTTTACAGTGTATATTTTGAAATGTCTCTTCACTATTCTGAAATGAAGTGCATAGATAATAGAATCTGTCTACACACATAATCCCCCCAAAACAATATAATGTCCTAATTGTAATATAAATGAGAAGTAAAGGAAGAGCAATTTATAATAAAACAATATGTATTTTAATAAGTAAAGCCTGGAATGTAATTCTATTAGAAGTCATAATGAAATGGTCTTGCATATAATGATACTTAAACCTGGGAATGTGACAGCTACATACATGTGTGTTGATTGATGACTCAGAAACCACAGGTAGGATGATGCAGTTTTCCTAGATGATGAGCAATTCTTCATAAAGTTCTAAACAAAACATAGTGCAGTCTTCCCTCAATTTATGTAGTTGTAGAATTTCTGGAACAGTCAGTATACTAGTATATTAGAATCTATGATGTGGCCTTCATAACCTCTCTGGGCTTATATCCTACCACTCTCCCCACTTGCTCTCTCTATGCCACCCATCCTTGCCTTCTTTACGCTACTTGAACATATTAGGCACACTTCCACCTCAGGGGTTTGTACTGGGCCATCACCTGTACCTAGAATGCTTTTCTTGCACACGACTCATGCCCTCACTTCCTTCAGGTCTCTATTCAGATGTCACTTTCTCAATGAGGCCTACCCTGACCATCCTTTTTATCTTTTTTAAAAATATGCTTTTTATTGATTTTAGGGAGAGAGAGAGAGAAATATCAATGAGAGAAAAACATCAATCGGCTGACACCTGTATGCCCCATACTGGGGATCAAGCCTGCAACCCGGGCATGTACTCTGACAGGGAATCGAACCGAGACGTCTTCATTCATGGGTCGACACTCAACCCCTGAGTCACATCGGCCGGGCCTGACCATCCTTTTTAGAATTGCAGCTCTCTACTAGCACATACCCTGATCTATTTTTCTCATAGTGTCCCTCACCCTCTTACAGAATATAAAATTCACATTTTTTTTTATGTCTGACTCTCCCACTCAATTGTAAGCTCTAGAAGGGCAGACATTGCCTGACCGGTTTGGTTCAGTGGATAGAGCATTGGCCTGCGGACTGAAAGGTCCCAGGTTCGATTCCGGTCAAGGTCATGTACCTTGGTTGCGGGCACATCCCTAATAGGAGGTGTGCAGGGGCAGCTGATCGATGTTTCTCTCTTATCAATATTTCTAACTATCTCTCTCCCTTCCTCTCTGTAAAAAATCAATAAAATATATTTGAAAAAATAGAAGGGCAGACGTGTGTGTGTGCGCGCGCGCACGCACCCTGATGCATCCCTATTACCTGGCACGTAATAGGCTCCCTTAGTAAATGTTGAATGACTAAGTAAATGAATGAATAACCAGGCTTTTTACCTACATGGTTGTCTGGTGGGACATTCTAAAGTTGTATGGAATGTGGTTCAATTCTTTGCTGTGTGGAGCTATTTTGTGCAGCTGAGCATCCCTGGTCCATGCCCACTAAATGTCACCAGTGATCTCCAACTATCGTGACAATAAAAAATGCCCTTTGGTTGTCCAGACCCCTGCCACTGAGAACCACTGCTTGAATAGAAATCTGGCTTTCCCCTGAGCTCTTTGCTCCTCCAGCAGCTCCTGCATAGCCCTCTTACCAGGAGGTCAGGAGGTGGGGGTAGGCGTCCTCACTCTAACTGCCCTTCCCAGACATTTTCTTTTCCTCCTCCTTAAACTACTTTTTAAATCCTCACCTGAGGCCAGACCAATTTGGCTCAGTGGATAGAGCATCGGCCTGCGGACTGAAGAGTCCCAGGTTCAATTCCTGTTGAGGGCATGTGCCTTGGTTGCGGGCACATCCCCAATGGGAGGTGTGCAGGAGGCAGCTGGTCGATGTTTCTCTCTCATTGATGTTTCTGACTCTTTGTCCCTCTCCCTTCCTCTCTGTGGAAAATCAATGGAATATATTTAAAAAAAAATCCTCACCTGACGATATTTTTTTTCCCATTGATGTTTAGAGAGAGTGGAAGGGACAGTCTTATTGTTGAGTTGTAAGAATTCTTTTTTAAAAAATATGTTTTTATTGATTTCAGAGAGGAATGCAAAGAGAGATAGAAACATCAGTGATTAGAGAGAACCACTGATTGGCTGCCCCCACTGGGGATAGAGCCCACAACCCTGGGCATGTGCCCTGACCGGGAATTGAACCGTGACCTCCCGGTTCACAGGTCGGTGCTCAACCACTGAGCCATTCCAGCCGGACAGGTTGTAAGAATTCTTTATGTATTTTAGATACAAGTCCCTTATCAGATATATAAAATGCAAATCTTTTCTCTTTCTCTGGGTTGACTTTTCACCTTCTTGATGGAGTTCTTTGATGCATAAAAGTTTTAAATTTTGAAGTCAATTTATATATATTTTTTCTTTCTTTTTTAATCCTTACCCGAGAAAATGATTAGAGAGAGGAAGAGAAAGAGCAAAACCTCGATGTTAGAAACATCAATCAGTTGCCTTCCCTACGCTCCTCAACTGGGGATCAAACCCGCAACGCCCTGACCAGGAATTGAACCGGCAACCTTTTGGTGCACAGGACTATGCTCAACCAACTGAGCCACTCCGGCCAGGCCATATCTATTTTTCTTTTGTCACTTGACTTTTTCATGTCATATCTAAGGAGCCAGTCAATAACCCAAGGTCACAAAGATTTATTCCTGTGCTTTCTTCCAGGAATTATATGATTTTTAGCTCTTGCATTTAGGTTGATGACCCATTTTGAGTTAATTTTTGTGTGTGGTGAGGTAGGGGTCCAAATTTTATTCTTCTGCATGTGAATATCTAGTTGTCCCAGTACCTTTTGTTGAAAAGAGTATTCTGTCCTCCCCCTTGAATTGTCTTGGCAACCTTGTGAAAAATCAATTGACCATAAATAATAAATTTAAAGGTTCATTTCTGGACTCTGAATTCTAATCTATTGATCTATGTCTGTCATTATGCCAGACTACACTGTGTTAATTACTATAGTTGCATATAGTAAGTTTTGAAAACAGGCATTGAAATCTTCAACCTTTGTTCTTTTTCAAGATTGTTTTGGCTCTTCTAAGTCCCTTGCATTTCTATATGGATTTTAGGATCAGTTTGCCATGTTTCTGCAGAAAATCAGCTAGAATTTTTATAGGGATTGTGTTGAATCTATATATCAATTAGGAATTATTGCCATTTAACAGTATTGTGTCTTCCTGTTTGTGAACATGAGAAGTCTTTTCATTTAGATTGTCTTTAATTTCTTTTGGAAGTGTTTTCAGTATATAAGTTTTTCACTTTTGTAAAATTTATGCCTAAGTATTTTATTTTTTCTGCTATTATAAATGGGATTATTTTCTTAATTTCACTTGCTGATTATTCATTGCTAGTGTGTAGAAATACAATTGATTTTTATTTATTGATCTATCCTGCCACATTGCTGAACTTGTTTATTAGTTCAAATAGTTTTTTAGTAGATTCCTGAGGATTTACTGTATATTAGATCATGTGATCTACAAATATAGTTTTACATTTTCTTTCCAATCTGGATGCTTTAAAAAAATTTTTATTGATTGATTTTATTTTTGTAATATATTTTTATTGATTTCAGAGGAGAAGGGGGAGGGAGAGACAGAAACATCAATGGTGTGAGAGAATCATTGGTTGGCTTTCTTCTGTACACCCCACACTGGGGATTGGATGATGCTATAACTAACTGAGCTACCTGGTCAGAATGTGGATGTTTTTTTTTTTCTTGATTAATAGCCCTGGCTAGACTTTCTAGTACAGTGCTGACTGGAAGTAATGACAGCAAGTATCCTTATCTTGTTCCTGATCTTAGGGGTAAAGTATTGAGTCTTTCTCTATCAAGTATGATGTTAGCTGAGGGTTTTACCTTTTACCAAGTTGAAGAAGTTCCCTTCTACTCCTAGTTCTCTGAGTGCTTTTGCCATGAATGGGCTTTGTCAAATGCCTTTTCTGCATCTATTGAGATGATCGTGTGGAGTTTATGCTTTATTCTATTAATATGGTGTATTATATTGATTACTTTTCAGATGATAAGCTAACCTTGCATTTCTGAAATAGATCCTAATTCATCATGTTATAAAATACTTTTTCTATGGTGCTGGACTTGGTTTGTTAGTATTTTCCTGAGGATTTTTACATCTACCGTATATTCATAAGGGATATTGGTCTGTAGTTTTCTTGTGATGTCTTTGGTTTTGGTGTTAGTGTAATACTGGCTGCATAAAATGAATTGGGAAGTGTTTTCTGTTTTTTGGATGAGTTTGTGAAGGATTGATATTTGCTTTGCGTACATCTTATGTCTTCGGTTCCGTTGTTCTTTAATTCCTCTCTTCTTTTGTGGTAAGTAGATATTTTCTACTTTAACTTTTTAATTTCCTTATCAAGTATATATTTTTTGAGTTAATTTCTTAGTGGTTACTCTGGGGATTACAATTAACATCTTAATTTGAAACATTCCACTTTGGATTAATTCTAACTTACTTTCAATAGTGTATAAAAACCTTTGCTCCAGTATACCTGTTTCCTCTCCCCTCCTTTGTAGTATTATCATGCAAATTACTTTTTTATACATTACTAGAGGCCTGGTGCATGAAATTCATGCACTTGGGAGGGTCCCTCAGTCTGGTCCTCTTGTAGTCCAGAGCCCTTGGGGAATGTCTGACTGATGGTTTAGGCCTGCTCTCCAGGGGAGCGGGCCTAAGCTGGCAGTTGGACATCCCTCTTGTAGTCCAGGACCCCTTGCCCCTTACCACCCACCTGCTCGCTGTTCCTTACGCTGGGCTCACTGTTCCTCTGTGCTGCCGTTGAGGCAGGAGAGGCTCCCGCCGCCACCACTGTGCTCATCAGCTATGAGCCCAGCTTCTGGCTGAGCAGTGCTTCCCCTGTGGGAGTGCACTGACCACCAGGGATAAGCTCCTGCATTGAGCATCTGCCCTCTGGTGGTCAGTGCACTTCATATCGACCAGTCATTCCTCCATTCTGCCGATTTGCATATTAGCCTTTTTATTATATAGGATAAGCCCATCACCAAATTTTATTATTATTGCTTTATGCAATCTTTTATAACAGATAGGAAAATAAAGTGTTACAAAAATTATTTTTTTCATACCCATGTAGGTACCTTCAAGTTACCATCTAGTGTCCTCTAATTTCAGCCTGAAGCTAGCAATGAATTCAGTTTTGTTTATCTTAACTTCTCTTTCATCTTTGAAGGACAGTTTAGTTAGATGGGGAATTCTCCTTTGACAGTCTTTTTCTTTCAACATTTTGAAGGTGCTGTGACACAGTCTTCTGTCCTCTGGTTTCTGATGAGAAATCAGCTACTAATGTTATTGAGAATCCCTATGCACAATAAGTCATTTTCCTGTTGCTGCATTTGAGATTTTCTTTTTGTCTTTGATTTTGACCAGTTTTACTACGTATCTAGGTATGGATCTCTTTGAGTTTATTCTACTTGAGGTTGTTGAATGTATAGATTAATATTTTACATCAAATTTGTGATGTTTTAACCCCTTTGTCTTCCTCTTGTCCTTCTGAGATTTCTGTTATACTTATGTTAGTACACTGATGTAGTCTCACAGGTCTGTGAGGCTGTTTCTTTCTCTTCATTCTTTTTTCTTTCTGCTTTTCATAATGGATAATCTCTATTTACCTATCATCAACTTCATCCTTCTCTTCTGCCAGCTCATATCTGTTGTTGAACCCCTCAAAATGTATTTTTCATTCCATTTGTAATACTTTTCACTCCAGATTTTCTATTTGATTCTTCTTTATGATTTTTATCTCTATTGACATTCTCTATTTTATAAGACATTGTTCTCATACTTTCCTTTAATTCTATAGATATGGGTTCCTTTAGTTCTTTGAAAATGTTTATAATAGTTAATTTAAAGTCTTTGTCTATTAAGTCCCAAATATTAGCCCCCTTGGGGACATGTTCTTTTGGCTGCTATTTCCCCCATATATGTAACATAATTTACTGTTTCTTTGCATGTCTCACAGTTGTTGGGGTGTTTTTTTTGTAAAAAGCTGGTCATTTTAGATACTCTGACAACTCTGGTATCAGACTCTTCTACCCTCAAAGTTTGTTGTTGTTCTGGGTTGTGCATGTGTGGTTGTTGTTATTTTTCTTGTTGCCCTTTACTAGTGAATTCTGTATTCCCTGTATTACAGGGTGTGGCAAGAGCAGGTCACAGTTGTTCATATGGAAAATAATGTAATAATACACAAATAAACTTTTATGTACTTAAAATTCTAAACCTACTTTTTCCCCACCCTGTATGTGGACCCTGAGTTCTCTGCCAACTTTTTTAAAGTTCTTGTTTTCATTATTTATTTATTTTTTTAATCTCACCTAAGGACATGTTTAGAGAAAGGAAAGGGAGAGAGAGGGAAAAAAAATTGATGTTCTAGAGAAACATTGATCAGTCGCCCCCCACACGGGATTGAACCCACAACCCAAGTATGTGCCTTGACTGGGAGTCTTTTCAGATTTTTAACTGAGAAATTGGAAAACTGCTTGAATAACATGTTTATTTTTATATTAGGTTTATGCTTGAAATGGATACACCCAAATTCTGATCAAGACTTTTTAATGATGTGTTCTTTCAAATTTTCAGTAGTCGTGATCAAGAAAAATTTATGTACAAGTAGCTGATAAAGTATTTAAAACCAATTTTTAAAGTCTTCAAAAATGTTCAACAACTGAAATGGTATCTGACAGCTTTTCTTTCTGTTTTATTAAAGAATATATTGTTAAAATTTCTTGTGATAATGTGATTAGATTTCAAAACAATTGAACTCTTTCATATAAATTATTTCAAAATAACGATGAAGCTCTTATTTGCAGAACATCCATCATTGTTAGCCCCGCAGCTAGCTTGGACACCATTAAAAGGGCTCATCAGCTTCAAATGAATAAAAGTATCTGATATTCATGAAGACAGAGTTTCAGGGCTTCTACCAGGAGCTACACTCTCTAGAAGCCCCTGCTTGGCCTTCCTGCACCTAACCCCACCCCAACTAGTCACACCTTGGCTGTGTATGGTGTTTCTTGGCAACTGGAACACAGACTCCTCCAGCAGCTCCACAGATCCCTTGTCCTCAGTGAGCAGAAGACTACAGAAACTGTCTACTGAAGAGGCTGTCCATGTGATTGAGCTCGGCTCTGCTTAACACACTTAACCACAGAGCAGTAACTGAGTGCTGGATGTTACTCATTCGTGCTCACCTCCTGCAGGTACGGGAGAGGGATTTGTCAGACCACATTTCACTAAGGGTCACCCTATAAGGATCTCCACAGGAGGCTGCCCATAGAGAAAGGCAGCCTGCCTAGGGTCACCACTGCCTTAGGTTCTACATGGACACCATTAGGGCTGAGGGAATCAGTATCTCTTTACTTACCTGTAATCTACATATCAACTAGAAAATTCTGCCTTCTACTATTTGTTTGTTTGTTTGTTTATTTATTTATTCATTCGTTCATTTATTTTTGGTGGAAAGAGTTTTAACTACTGCTTCAATTCCTTTAATAGAGGACTATTCAGGATTTCTTTTTCTTCTTGAGTCAGTTTTGGTACGTTAAAGTTTTCTAGGAATTGGTCTATTTTTCCTGCATTCTCAAATTTATTGGCATCAACTTCCCTTATTTTTTATTCTCTGCTGTACATAATCTGTAGTTATGTCTCCTTTTTCATTGCTGTTATTGGTTTTTTGTGCCTTCTCACTTTTTTTCATGATCAATCTCTCCAGAGGTTTGTCTATTTTATTAGTCTTTTCGAAGAACCAACTTTTGGCTTTGTTGCTTCTCTCTATTATGTCTTTGTTTTCTATTTCTTTAATTTCTGCTCTTATCTTTTTTGATCTCCTTCCTTCCACATTTTTTGGATTTATTCTGTTGTTCTTTTTCTAATTTCTTATATTGAATACTGAGCTCATTAATCTTCAGCCTTCCTTGTTTTTTGATTTGTGCATTTAAGGATATAAATTGCCCTCTAAATACTGTTTTTTTATAAGTTCAGACATGTCCTATTTCATTATTGTTTTGTTCCGAGTACTTTAACATTTTCATCATGGTTACTTCTTTGACCTGTGAGTTATATAGAAGTGTGTTTTTAAATTTCTCAATGTTTGGTGATTTTTAATTTTATCTCTTTGTTATTGAAATTTATCTTAATTGCATTATGGTCAGAGGATGTTGCCTGTGTGATAACAATTCTGAATTTTATTGAGACTTGATTATGGCTTAGTACGTGATCAATATTTTTTAATGTTTCCTGTGTGCTTTATAAGAATGTATGTTCTCTAATTGTTGATTACAGAGTTCTACATATGTCTATTATCAAGCTTGTTAGTTGTATTGTTCAAATTTTCTATATCTATACTGATTTTTTGGTGTCACTATATAGCAGTAATTGTAAGAGGTGTATTAATAGTCAACTATGATGGTGGATTTGTCTATTTCTCTTGTAGTTCTTTTTAAAAATTTTATATATTTTGAGAATATTTTATTAGGACTATTCAAAATAAGAATTGTTATATATTCCTGATAAATATGTAATGACCCTCTCTATTCTTGATAATGCATTTTTCCTTGAAGTCTATTTTACCTTATATTAATATAACAACACAAGCTTTTCTTCTTGGTAGGATTTATGTGGCATATAATTTTCCAACCTTTTACTTTACAACATTTTCATGCTCTTATGCTTCAATTATACCTCTTGGGAATGGCATATAGCTGGACCTTTTTTTTAAAAAAAAGGTAATCTGGTGATCTCTGTTTTTTAACAGGCAAGTTTAATCTGTTTACATTTATTGTGATATATTTGGGCTTGTTTCTACCATTATACTTTTTTATTTCTATTTCCTACAACATCTTTTCTATGCTTCATTTTCTTCCTTTCTTTCTTTCTTTCTTTCTTTCTTTCTTTCTTTCTTTCTTTCTTTCGCTTGCTTTTTCAGCTTTAAGATTTGTAGTATTTGCTTTCTTATGCAATATTTTCCTCCCTACTGTTTGGAATTTACATTTTTTCTATTCTTTTTGCGCTTATCCTTGACATTTTACCACGCATGTTTAATTTATAAGGTCAAAAGTTAAACAGTATTTTAACCTCCATCTTCAAGAACACAGGAACTTTCAACTGTAGGCATTTCTTTCTTGACCACATGCTGTTGTGTTGAGTTTGTTCCTTTTTTCTAACCTCATAAATTCTACATTATCATTAGTATAATTTTATATGCATAGTGTTTGGATTTTCATGCATACATTCTTGCATCTCAGACCATCATTCTGGGATCATTTTCTTTCATTATGAATACAGTGTTTAGATGCTCTTTTAGTACAGGTCTCTTGGTGTTAACTTGTCCCAGTCTTTGTTATATGTAAATGTAATTTTATCCTCATCTTACATGACAGTGCTATAGGTATTTAGAAGTCTGCTACCAGTCTAAATTGCTGTTTTTGTAGGTGTTTTTGTTTTCTTATATTCTGGCTACCTTTAAGATCTCTCTCTCTGTCTCTGTCTCTGTCTGTCTCTCTCTCTCTCTCTCTCTCTCTCTCTCTCTCTCTGAGGGAGATGTACGGGGGCTCTTCAGTATCATTCTAAAATGTTTAGGCATGTATTTCTTTTTCATTTATTCTACTTTAGAAATGCACTTGCTTTATGCCTCTGGATTTTTTTTTCATAATTTCTAGAAAATTCTCAGCCATTATTTCTTCAAATGCTACCCTCTCCTATTATTTATATATTTTCTTTCTCAGAATCCAGTTAGTCATATTTTTTACCTCTTCATTATATCTTCCATATCTCAACATCTTTTTTATGTTTTCTGTCTCCTTGTCTTCCTGCACTTCATTCTGGGCAATTTCTCCAGATTTTTACCAATTAACTCTTCAGCTGTGTCTGATCTGTTGTTTCATCTGTCCACTGAGTTTTTTGTTTCAATAATTGCATTTTTCATTTGTATAAGCTCCATATATTTCACTTTCTAATTCAACCCTCATAATCTCTTGTTGCTTGCTCATCTTTGTGGTTGCATCTCCTGTTTCTTTAAAGATTTTATACAATTTTTGTTCAACCAATGATCACTGTTTGCATAAGTATGACATTGTAAATATTGTTCATATCTAAACCACAGAGTATACTCTGATTATATATCCTTTGTTGCATACCTTTTTGTTTTCTTAGTAGTTGTCTGTTTTTTTCTTTGCCTAGTGTTGTAATACCTATTACTAATTCTTATCTGAAATTCTTTTTAAAAATCCCTACCAGATGATGTCCCTCCTCTGCTCAAAACTCTCCCATGGCTCCCAGCTCCTCAGAATAAAAGCCATAGCCCTCACCATGTCCCAAAAATCTCTACACATTCTGGACCTCAACCTCTCTCTGACTTCATTTCCTGTCATTCTCTCCATCACTCACTCTTCTCCAGCCACACTGGCCTACTTGCTGTTACTCAAACTGACAAGTACCCGCCCTCTTCATTGGCTTTGTACTTGTTCTCACTGCCGGGAACACTCTTCTACCCAGATAATCTGATGACTTGCCCACCCACATCCAATATTCTCAAATGTCACCTCCTTAGAGAAGCATTCCCTGACCAGCATATCTAAATTGGTCTCATTCACCAGCACTGTCTATCCCCTTATCTTACTTTTTTGTCTTACGTTTTTCTACAAAACACCGATCACCACCTGAAATATTTCATATTTATTTATTGTGATTAGTGTCTGTCTCTCCCCAGTAGACTGTAAGCTCCACAAAGCAGGGCCTTTTGTTTTGTTCACTGTTGTATCCCCAGTTCCAAGAACAGTGCATAGTAATAATTAGTAGATGCTCAATAAATATTTGTGGACTAAACCCATTCAAAGACATACCTATATGGCAGGGCTTGGGGAGGGATGGGAATGTGGATAATACAGAATAAACAAGAAAGGGTGAAAGAAAAAATAAAGTGTATATTCCCTTGTCTTAGGTCACCCACTCCATGACATTCATCCTTTAGTATCTGCTCTTCGCTAAGGAGAAAACAACACCACCTGTCGTCTGTTAACCCGAGGACAGAATGCCCAGGTGAGCCTGACTCACAGTACCTGTACTTAGCTAACCTTGACCACGTGCTGCCAAAGCTCCTGCAAGCCCTCCCTCCAAGCACAGCAGCAGCCCAGCTCCGGAGCGGACAGGCATTCCACCCCACAGAAGTGATCTGCTGTCACCTACTCTTGGGGGGCAAAAGGGATTATGGGGAGATTAGAAGAAGATAAATGGGCCCATTCCGTCAACCCATATTGTTATCAGACAACTCATTCTGGTCCACACAACAGCCCCGCCGGTGCACTGACTGAGGGGAGCCACGTGTTTAGTTCCCTGGACTCCCATGTGACCTCACCCACTGACTTCCCCAGAAGGGGCTCTTGTAACCCCTTCAGGAAGCTGAAGCCAAACAATAACTGAGAGGTTCTGTTCAGCTCCTCCTCTTCTGGGCAGCTTCACCCAGGAGTAACTTCAGTAACCAGTGGGGTGTGTGCTCGCCACTCAGGTTTTCAAAACAAAACC
>NW_006285318.1:134425-140319 GCF_000327345.1 Myotis davidii
AGGAAGCAAAACTTTCAAGAAAAGCAAAAAAAAAAAAAAGAGAGAGAGAGAGAGAGAAAGAGCGAGAGAGAGAACATCAAGGTCGGGATAATGGTTTCCTCTGGGGCAGGGGAAGAGGTATGTGAAGGGAAACAGGAGGGTTCTAAAATACTTTAATGTTCTAGTTCTTAGCATGGTTGGCAGGTAGATGGGAATTTTATTATTCTTCCTTAAACTGTACAAGTTTTAGAAACTGTTCTATATGTTCAGTGCATTTAAAATTTTAACAGAAACACAATTTTCAAACCAAATAATATGTACAACTGACTGAACACATGGAATCAAAGATAATCACAATAAACACATCAGAATACCTGCCTATGGAGGGAGAGGGTTGGAAATGGGAGTGGAGAACGAGAAAATGGGATGCACAAATTTATATATATAAAAGCCCAGCGACCATTATGGCAGAATGATTGGAACAACCAGAACAGTGGGTCACTATGACACTCACTGACTACCAGGGGGCAGATGCTCAATACAGAAGCTGCCCCTGGTGGTCAGTGCAGGAGCGCTGCTCAGCCAGAAGTGGGGCTCACAGCTGGTGAATGCAATGGCAGTGGTGGGAGCTTCTCCCGTCTCCACAGCAGTGCTAAGGAGTGGTGAGCCAAGTGGTAAGAAGTGAGCAGGTGGGTGGTAAGGGGCAAGCAGGTGGGTAGTTAGGAGTGATGTCCAACTGCCAGTTTAGGCCCAATCAAACACCTCCCGAGGGACCCCAGATTGCAAGAGGGCACAGGCTGGGCTGAAGGAACAACCCTCCCCCCCATGCACGGATTTCGTGCATTGGGCCTCTAGTAAATAAATAACATATACATTCTACTTATCAAAGATAATTATGTGACCATGGAGTACAGTTTCCTCTACCTTCTACACCAGCATATTGAATGTGATAAAGAAGATGAACCTTATTAAATCTGATTGGTCCAAAATCAATCTATATAAAACCAAATCACATGAATACTGCTAAGAGTATTATAATCAAGTAAATGGTTGCTACAGAGGGTTTTCCCAGGTGGAGGATTTTGAAGGCCTCTCTGAGTGGTCATTTCTCCAAAGTTTCATCTGTGTACTGGTGTCCAGAATTCCTGAAGGATTTCCATTGCAGCCCTTGGCTTATCAGCCCATTTCACAATAAAACTTGAAAACCAATAGAGAGGTTCCCAAAGAGGAAGGAGGGTCAAATATATGGTGACAGAAAAAAACTAAACTTTGGGTGATGAGCACACAGTCCAATATACAGATGATGTATTATAATATTGTACACTTGAAACTAATATAGTCTTATTAACCATTGTCACCCCAATAAATTTAATTTTTTAAAAAAGAGAAAGCAGGAGACTAAACTGGTATCCCTACAAGAGGAAAAGACCAAACCCTCATACCTCAAAAAGAAGTACAGTCCTATGTTGGACTGTGTCTTGGAAATTGCCTCTATGGTTTAAAAAGATCATGTATGCATATCTCATGGACATGGACAATAGTTTGGTGAAGGCCAAGGGAGGGAGGGTGGAAGTGGTCAAAGTGGGGGAAACGGGGAAACACCTCTAATGTCAACATTAAAAAAAGTTTTTAAAAAAGATTCACTTGTTCTTTTTAAAAAATTTAGTTTGTCTATAGTTATTCTACCTTTTCATTCTGTGTGTTGGGTTTTAAATTGTCGGAGGTCTGTCTCCCTTATTAGTCTTTTCGAAGACCAGCTTTGATTTGATCAGTTTTCACTGTTGCTTGTCTTCTCTATAATGTTGGTGGTATAATTTGGATTAAAGGATTAGAGTATCATCTGTGTATATCCTGAGGAAAAGAATAGCCATCTAAAAACTTAAATTGTTCAACTGGATTTAAATGATTTTAAGAATGAAATAGAAATTCTGGCTAATGGGGAAAAAAACATAAATTATACTTAACTTTTTACCACTGCCTACTTGAGAAAAAAAAAGCATTTCTCTTTAATAGCCACAATCAAGATTTTGAAGAGATCATTAATGAAAAGTCCTGATCAGGAATTGTATGTAGCCATTTTCAGCATAAAATCTTAAGCTAAAATGTACATTCACAGAAGATGCTCACGTGTGTCATTAAAATGTGAAAATAGTTTATTTAGTTATACAAATTAAAGGTTTGCTGTCTTTCTGTCACCCTTGTAGTACCCACATACCTCCTCCAAATCAGAGCCAGAGCCACTGCCAGGCTCTACTTATCTCCTCTGAGCTATAGGTAGTTTTGTTCCAGCTCTGGGAGCCCAAGAACCAGGACTGAGAACATCTATATATATAAAAGCCTAAGTGACCGTCCTACCATCTGACCCGTAGCTATGATGTGCAATGACCACCAGGCGGCAGACGCTCAATGCAGGAGCTGCTGAGCTGCAGTGATTTGGCAGCTCTAGTTCTCGGATGACGCACCCGGAACCAGAGAGGAGGGAGCCTGATTCTGGGATGCGTCACCCGAGAACCGCCCGCTTGCAATCCAGGACCCCTTGGGGGATGTCGGAGAGCCAGTTTTGGCCCAATCCCGGCACTGAGGAGCCCCACCGGGCCTATAGTCCTATATAATAAAAGCCTCATATGCTAAGTGTCCAGTCGACCAGTTGGCCATTCAACCAATCAAAGCATAATGGGCTAATCATATGCATAGGCCGCTCAACTGCTCGCTATGACATGCACTCACCACCGGGGGCAGATAGTCAACTCGTTGACCAGTTGCTATGATGTGCACTGACCACCAGGGGCAGATGCTCTGACTTGCTGCTGGGGTCTGGCCCATCTGAACTGAGCAAGATGGGCTGGACATGCCCTGGAGCCCTCCTGTGGTCTCTTCCCGGCTGGCCAACCTCCCATATCTCTTTCCCCTTACCCCTATCATGCACCGGTGGGGTCCCTCAGCCTGGCCTGTGCCCTCTCACAATCTGGGACCCCTCAGGGGATGTTAGAGAGCCGGTTTCAGCCCGATCCCACAGGCCAGGCCAAGGGACCCCACGGGTGCACAAATTCGTGCACCGGGCTTCTAGTGTAATAATAATGGCAGCTAATGTTTATTGAGAGCTTAATTTATGCCAGACACTATGTAATCTCATTTAATTATCATAATAACCATCTGTGGTAAGTACTATTATTCTATTATCCTTCAATATAAAGATGCAGGAACTGAGACTATAAGAGATTAAGTAATTTGCCAAAAACCACAGAGCAGGCAATTGATGGAAGCAGGATTTGCACCCAGGCAGTTCTGCAGCCCCTGGATAGGTAGCTCCTCCCCCACTGAGTACCCTCAATGTGCCCACTCCTTCTGGGCCCCTTTCTGCTCCCCTTAGAATCAGCTTTTCATCTGCAGTGGTAAGTTGTGTAGAGGCTACCAGGGCTGTGCCAGGCCAAACTACAGGTTGACCACAGCAGTCACACAGCAGGACAGCTCAGATAGTGATGCTGACTACAGTTGGGGAAAAAAGAGAGCCTGACCCTAAGCCTAGTCGAGAGGAAAGGTTTGGCCTTCTACCTACCCTCCTGTCTGGAGCTGATTTCGGGACAACACAGCAGATGCCATTGTCCAGGGGTCAGGGAGGTCCTTAGAAGAGAATTAGGCCCCCAAACCAGGTAAAGGGCAGGAAAGGGCTCAATCCCAACAGTGCCCCCTGGCAGTAGTTGAGGGGATAGAATAGCCTGAGAGGAGACTGGCCCTGAGGACATCTTGAATCCCTCTACAGCCAGCCTCAACTCCCAACCCTCTGGACTAGTCAATTCCTTCTGGTTAGACCAAGGCAGACTCTTGGCACTACCGCCAAGCCCCATCTAGCTCTCTCCCACATTTTGCCATTATTACCTCTTTAGAGCACCCTTAATTCCTCCAAGTCCCCCCACTCTCCTGCAAAGTTCAAATCCAATCTCACTTCCTCCAGAAAAAGCTTCTAGGGTCCAATTTAGGTTTCTTCATATGATGACTTGACTAGTTGGTTGATTCCGGTTTTTCCCATTTGCCATTCTCAGGGAATCAAGCTAACTTTAAAAGCTATAACCTTTGTATGTGCTCTGGCAAAGCATTTTGTTTGCATGTATTTGTAATATATCTAAGGGTGTTATCTTGTATATTTTCTTTTTCCTACTTGAGTGACACAGCAATATGTGCTTTTAATTTTTAAAATTTAAAAAAACCTTTTGTTTTGTAATGATATCAGACTTATAAAAAGTTACAAAACTATGCCCTACCTCGTTTGGCTCAGTGGATAGAGCATCGGCCTGTGGACTGAAGGGTCCCGAGTTCGATTCCAGTTAGGGGCACATGCCCAGGTTGCAGGTTCAATTTCCAATAGGGGGCATGCAGGAGGCAGCCAATCAATGATTCTCATCTTTGATGTTTCTATCCCTCTCCCTTCCTCCCTGAAATCAATTTTTTTTTAAAAAGTTACAAAACTAATACAAAGAATTCTCATATACCTTTCACCCAGCTTCCCCAAATGTTACTGTTGTACATAATCATAGTACAATTATCAAAACTAAGAAATTAACATTGATACAATACTATTAATTAATCTATTCAAATTTCACCTTCAAATTTATTCAGATTTCACCAGATTTTCCCCCAATGTCCTTTTTCTGTTCTAGAATCCCATGTTACAATTAGTTGTCATGCCTCCTTAGTATCTTCTCATCTGTTACAGTTCCTCAGTCCTTCTGTCTTTCATGACCTTGATACTTTTGAAGAGGACTGGCCAGTTATTTTGTAGGATATCCCTCAATTGGGCTTTTCTGATGTTCTCTCATGTTTACATTGAGGCTATGCATATTGGGCAAGAAAACCACAGAAGCAGTGCAATGTATCCTTCTCAGTCCATCATAACGGGTTATATTATGTCTAAATGTCTTATTGATGATGATGTTAATCCTCATCACTTGGTTAGGTGGTGTTGCCACTGTCAAGTTCTATTTTTACCTTTGTGATGAACTGAATTGTGAGGAGATAGTCAAAGTATCTAAGCAAACATCCTGTTTTTCATCAAGCTTTTACCCACTAATTTTAGCACCCACTGATGATTCATGCTTCACACAATTATTACTGTGGGTGTTTGCCAAATAGTGATTTTCTGATTCCACCATTTCTTCTACATTTATTAGACTTTATTAGTTAGACTTTGACTGTAATGAAGACTTTAAATTTTCTCTCATTCATTCATTCGTTTATAGCTGTATGTGCTCCTGAATTCTTATTTCATTTTATGAGTTATAATTTATTACATCCATTACTTATTTTGTTGCTCAAGTTGTCCGAGATTTAGCCATTGGGGGATCCTTTAAGTTGGCTCCTGTGTGCTTATGACATGTTTCTCTCATTTTTAAGCCTTTTCTAACTCTCTGGTCCCATGCCTGGAATCAACTGTTTCTCCAAAGAGGCAGCAACATGTTTAGATAGATGACTGGTGATGTTTTATATATCAGCAATATGTTTATATGTATATCAGCTTTATTGAGATATACATACATCCTATATAATAAAAGGCTAATAAGCAAATAGACTGAATGGCGGAACAACCAGAACGACCGAACAAATGAACAACTGAACAATCAGTCACTATGACATGCACTGACCAGCAGGAAGCTTGTGCGGAACATGGTGGGTGTCGGCCATGGCAGGATGGTAGAACAGGTGAGCCGGGGCGCCAGACCAAGGCAGAAAGCCAGTCACTGTCACTGTCATCAGGGTGAGCCTCTGGTGGTTACTGAAAATTCTTTGCTCCAATGTACCGCGGTCCCACCCGGCACTAGCACCTGCTGCCAGCACCGGCCCCACTCGCACCCACTGCTGGTGCCCAGCGCTGGTCCTGATCACTCAGTGCCATCAGCAGGTGCGAGTGGCGGGGGGTGGCG
>NW_006285318.1:140329-145094 GCF_000327345.1 Myotis davidii
CGCCGGCCACAATCGCTCCATGGTGTCAGCAGGTGCAAGAGGGGCCAGTGCCGGCAGTATGACAGGGACTAGGTGGGGGGAGTGGGAGGGGCCATGCAGAGTCGTGGAGAACGGACCGAGACCTGCCCCTGTGCCTACTGCAGCCTCTTGAGCCCACAGTTCCTTTCAAGGTGCACGAATTTGTGCACTGGGCCCCTAGTAATATATATAACAGCTTTATTGAAATACAATTCATACATCCCACAATTCACCCATTTAAAGTGTACAATTCAGTGTCTTTTAGCAAATTCACAGATTGTTCAACCATTATCACAATTTAAGTTTAAAATATTTTCATCACCCTGCCCAGCGGTACAGCTCAGTGGATTGTCATCCCATACACCAAGAGGTCAACAGTTTGATTCCTGGTCAGGGTTCATGCAACGGGGTTGTGGGCTCAATCTCCAATAGGGAACATGCAGGAGGCAGTCTATCGATATTTCTATCTCTCCTTCTTTTCTCTCTTTCTAAAATCAATAAAAAACATTTTAAAATAAAAGTAAAATATTTCCATCACCCCAAAAAGGAAACCTGTACCCATTAGCACTCTCCATTTCCCTCCAATCTCCCCCCACTTCCCCTGCCTTCCTAGGCAACCACTAATCTACTTTCTGTAGATTTGCCTACTCTGGATAGTCATATAAATGGAAACATACAATATGTGGTCTTTTGTGTCTGGCTTCTCTCATTTAGCATAATGTTTTCAAGTTTCATTAATGTTATAGCATGGATCAGTACTTCACCCCCTTTATTGCTAAACTAGAGGCCCGGTACACAAAATTCGTGCATGGGGCGGGGGGAGGGCCCTCAGCCTGGCCTGCACCCTCTCCAATCTGGGATCCCTCTTGCAATCCGGGACTGCTGGCTCCTAACCACTCACCTGCCTGCCTGCCTGATCGCTCTTAACCATTCTGCCTGCCTGCCTGATTGCCCCTAACCACTCTGCATGCTGTCTGATCACCCCTCTCTGCCTGCTGGCCTGATCACCCCTAATTGCCTCTGCCTGCTGGCCTGATTGTCCCTAACCACCCTCTCCTGCTGGCCTGGTCGCCCCTAACTGCCTCTGCTTCGGCCCCTGCCACCATGACTTTGTCCGGAAGGATGTCTGGAAGATGTCTGGTCTAATTAGCATTTTATTAGCCATTTATTAGTATAGATAATAGTCCATTGTATGGCTTTACCACCTTTTATTTACCCAGCCATCAGTTTTGGACATTTGTGCTGTTCCCACTTCTTGGCTATCATGAATAATGGCAGATATATTCAAGACGCTATGTGTATATCTTTCATCAACCTCAACTACCTCATAGCACTCTATGGTGTGAAAGCTTCCCATTTTTCTTATCTACTCACCAAGGATGGCCACCTAGATTGCTTCCAATTCTTTGCCATCACAGATTTTTTAATTTTTATCTTTCAATTACAGTTGATGTACAATATTATACTAGTTATAGGTGTGCCACCTAGTGATCAGACATGTATATAACCTGCTCTCCCAGTTCCTGGTAACTTCTAAGCTACTTTCTATATATATGAACTTGCCTATTCTAGATATTTCATATAAGTGGAATCATATAGTATTTGTTTTATTTCATTTAGAATAATGTCTTCAAGGTTTATCCATGTTGTAACATGTGTCTGAACTTTATTCCTTTTCATGGCTGAATATTTCAGTATATGTATATACCATATTTTGTTTACTCATCTATTGATGAACATGAGTTGTTTCCACCTTTTGGCTATTGTAGATAATGCTGCAATGAACATTGCTATACAAGTATCTGTTTGAGTACTTGTTTTCAATTCTCTTGGGTATATACCTAGGAGTGGAATTGGTGGTTCATATGGTAGTTCTCTATTTACCTTTTTGGGAAACTGACGAAATGTTTACACAGTGGGTGCACCATTTTACATTCCCATCATCAATGTGCAAAGGTTCCAATTTCTCCACATCCTTTTCAGTGTTTTTTGTGTTGTTATTGCCATCTAGTGGTGTGAAATGGTATCTCATTGTGGTTTTGATTTTTATTTTCCTAATAACTAATGATGTTGAGCAACATTTCATTTGCTTGTTGGCATTTTTATACTTTCTTTAGGGAAATGTCTTTCCAAATTCTTTGCTCATTTTTAAAATTAGTTTATTAGTCTTTTTGTCATTGAGTTGTAGTTTTTTTTATATATTCTGGATTGTAAACCCTTATCAGATATATGATTTGCAATATTTTCTTCCATTCTGTGGGTTATCGTTTTACTTTCTTGATAATGTTCTTTGGTACACAAAGTTTTTAATTTTGATTAGGTCCAATTTATCTATTTTTTCTTGTGTTGCTTTTGCTTTTGGTGTCATACTTAAGTACCTCTTGCCAAATCCAAGGTCATGAAGACTATGTTTTCTTCTAAGAATTTTATAGTAATCACATTTTGAAGATGGCAGACCTTCTAGACAGAAGGTGCCCAGGCACCTTAGAAGAGGGAAACCCAACTATTAATCTCTTTTGGGATATTACAGGAGCAAGAAGTAAACTTTTATTGCCTGAAAGTACAGAGTGTTGTTTTTTTTTGTCTCAGAAGCTAACTTTACCTTAACTAACATGAGTGAGCATCAGCATTCTTAAAAAGCATTGCAGTGTTGTTATGTGTTCTTTAATTTGTTTTTATTGATTTTTAGAAAGAGAGGAAGGGAGAGAGATAGAAACATCAATGATGAGAGAGAAACATGGATCGTCTGCCTCCTGCCTGGTCCCCACTGGGAATCGAGCCAGAAACCCAGGCATGTGCCCTGATGGTGGGTGTCGGGAATGGAACAGGTAATCTCTTGGTGCATGGGTCAATGCTCAACCACTGAGCTACACAGTCTGGGCAAGCGTTTTTTCGGTAAGTCATTGTCACAGTGAGTAATCATGATAATGGGTCCCTGATTTCAATGGGGATGTGAGGGTCATGCCCAAAGACAAATGTTGGGTTTCATTTCTATAATGAACAGCAGAGCCATAGGAGTAATCGGAATGGTTTGACTTATGGGGATCTGTAGTGGTTGCTAATGAACATGGTTTCCCTAGTTCTAAAATAGATGAACAGCCTGATAAGGTCCTATTTGATTTATATAACAAAAAAAATTTAGTCTAGCAAATGGATTCCTAATCTAGTCCTCAAAATGTAGAGTCCTAGCCTCTCTCGCAGTTCATGAAGTAGAGCCCTTGAATGAAGGGGAGGGTCCATTTCAAGAGGGACCTTGCTACACTTTTTACAAGTGTATATGGTAAAGTCTCCCTTCTTGCTTTTCCCATAGGGACCTGCAGCCAGCTTATTTGTGCCCTGGGGACAGGGAAATATCTAGATGTTTTAAAAGAGACTGGAGCCCTAACCGGTTTTGCTAAGTGAATAGAGTGTTGGCCTGCAGACTGAAGGGTCCTGGGTTTGATTCCAGTCAAGAGTACGTACCTTGGTTGCAGGCTCAATCCCTAGCCCAGGTCAGGGCTCGTGTGGGAGGCAACCAATTGATGTGTCTCTCTCAAATCGAGCTTGCTTTCTCTGTCTCTCCCCCCTCTCTTCCACTTCCTCTAAAAATCAATGGAGGATTAACAAAAAATTAAATTAAATTAAAGAGACTGGATAGTGGTTCTGTTAATGTTAATCTCTGGTGACCTAGACTGTCACTGTGGTCCACTTAAGTATCTGCCTAAGTCCTTCTCATATTGGGCCCAGGAAATCCTAAGTCCCATCCTGTGGTGATTTCCTGTTGGGGGCCAGATGTAAGCTGGCAAGGTCCTTGCACCTGTAGGGGCTAGCAAGGCTGGGACCCTTACCCACACAGTTTTCCCAGACTTGTTTGGATGGCGATTATCAGTAGAATGTGAGCAACATTTGTAGAATGAGAACAGCCTTTCATAGCTTGCCAAGAAGTCTGTAACTATTTACTGAGTCCCTAGTTCCTGGACACATTATTGGAGCACACACTGTATAGATAGATGGCATAGAGGTTAGGAGGGCTACAGCTGAACAACAAATTAGTGAGTGGAAAGATCAACAGGAAAGTATAAAGAGACACAAAATATTTTTCAAAGAAATGGAGGGTAAGATGAGAAGTGGCCACATCGTGATAGTAGGAGTCTCAGCAGAAGAGAAAAATAAAAATGGAAAAGCAGATCTGATTTGTGAATGAATGCCTGAGCATAGGACACTAAAAGTGAGCTGTGTGTTAAACTATCACATCAAGCCATGAGGTTGTCTCTGTGCAGCAGCACTCCGCTGCCAATTAGAATAGGTTTACAGCCGAGACCGGTTTGGCTCAGTGGATAGAGCGTCGGCCTGTGGACTGAAAGGTCCCGGGTTCGATTCCGGTCGAGGGCATGTACCTGGTTGCGGGCACATCCCCTGTGGGAGATGTGCAGGAGGCAGCTGATCGATGTATCTCTCTCATCGATGTTTCTAACTCTCTATCTCCCTTCCTCTCTGTGAAAAATCAATAAAATAAAAAAATAAAAAAAAGAATAGGTTTACACAAGCAGGTCTAGAAGACACGAGTACATTGCTGAGCAGGTGGATCGTACTCCCATCAGCTGCACTGCCATCCCTTTCTCACTCAGGCCTCCCTGGGGCTTTCCCTGTGACCAGATGACTAAGGGATCCAATATTTAAGTTTGGTTTACAGATGCTTCTGCATGATATGCTGCCACCAGCTGGTAGTAGCTAGCTGCGGTGTTACAGCCTCACTTAGGGTTCATCC
>NW_006285318.1:145131-150134 GCF_000327345.1 Myotis davidii
AAGATTGGCCTGTCGCAAAGATAGAGGCATAGATCTCCACTGATTTGTGCAGTTTCCAATGATTTGGCTGGATTGTCAATGACTTAGAAAGAACTGGGTTGAAATATTGTTGATAACGTCTGGGGGAGAGACATATGGGTATCCCTCTTGGAATGGGCACAGAGTGTGAGGATATTCACATTCCTCATACATGGAGCACCAGAGAGAATCCACTGTGAAGGAGGATCTCCATCAGATGGACAAATGCCCCATTCTGTTGATGTCAGTCAACTTCTATCTCTGATACCTTTTTCCTTACTCAATGGACTCCTGAACAAAATGGCCATGGTGGTAGGTGTGGTATGCATGGGCTACACAATATGGACTTCCACCAATGCCAATCTGGTTGTAGCCACTACTGAGTGTCCAACCTGCCAATAAGACAGAAACACCAGGTCCCTCTATGGAATAATTGTCCAGTGGCAGCTTCTGTTTACAGAAAGAGTACATTGGACCCCCAAGTTTTGTAATGGCAGGAAGCAGACTGGGAAAATTAGTCAGCAGCAAACATGTGCTACCTTTCATGAAAAAGAAAGGAAGGGCCATAGCCGGTTTGGCTGAGTGGATAGAGTGTTGGCCTGCGGACTAAAGGGTCCTGGGTTCAATTCCAGTCAAGGGCACATGCCCAGGTTTTGGGTTTGATCCCCATTAAAGGGCATGCAGGAGGCAGCACATCAATGATTCTCTCTCATCATTAATGTTTCTATCTCTCTCCCCTCTCCCTTCCTCTCTAAAATCAATCTATATTATAAAAGGCCTGTGGCCCTAACGCTTAACAACCAAAGACCATCGCAGGTGGGCAGGGCTGTGCAATTTCACACACTGGGCTTCTAGTCTATAATAATGGGTTTGGAAAACAAATGTACCTTGCCTGGCCTGTGGAGCGATCGATCGGGCGGGGGGGGAGGGGCTTTGCAATGGCCCCAAAGAGGGAGGCCCAGGCCACTGACCAACAGGCTGCAGCAGGTTGGGTGATTGATCACGGAGCCCCGGCAGGGTGAGTGGGACCTACCTCTTTGGGGCAATAAATTGCGAGGCTCCTGGACTGTGAGAGGGCACAGGCCAGGCTGAGGGACATCCCCACCCTCCAAGTGCATGAATTTCATGCACTGGGCCTCTACTAAAAATATATTTTTTTAAAAAAAGAAAGGAAGATACCAAGGGTGGAACCAAGAGCCCAGAAAGCAGAGCCAAGAGCCATGGAGAATTATCCCCAGCTTTGAAAACTAATCAAGGAACATCATTTGTCAAATTGGATTTCAGAATTGCTATAGACCAATGACTCCTTTGTGTCTCCCATTTCCCCCCTTTTAAACTGGAATGCCTATAGCAACTATCTTGTGCCTGTTCCATCATTGTATGTTGGGTGTGTTGGGGACAGATAATTTGTCTAAGTTTCATAGATCTATGGATGGAGAAAAATAGTACTTAAGGAGCCATACTTAAGGAATACACCCAAGGAGCCTTGTTCACCCCTGAGATTCTGGACTTTGAGGCAATGCTGAAATAGAATGAGGCTTTTACAGACCTTGGGAAGGAGTGAATGTATTTTGCATGTGGAAGGAATGTGAATCATTGGGGTCAGAGAATAAACGATAGTAGTCAGTTTCCAAGTTGGCCCCCAGTGATCCTCACCTCCTGGTATTCACAGCCATGTGTAATCCCCTCCCCTTGAGTGTGCTCTGGACCTGGTGACTTGGTTCTAATAAGTAGAATATTGCAAAAGTGATGGGATGTCAAAGCGATTGGTCTGCTGTCCTGGATCACTGGGGTCCGCGGGGCTGTGGCGGGGCTGGAGTGGGAAGAGGGGATTGGGCCATCCAGAATGACTGCCCAGGTGAGGTCCCTGTGGGTTTTTGGCCCCCCATGTCACCCCGTGCTTCTTTGCACAGCACTTCTTTGTGGAACGAGCATGTTCCTGCTTTCCTGTTTCTTGTGCTGTGGGGAAACAGTGCCTGGCCCAGAGAACAACTCATAGGTGACCAGCGGGGTAGGGCAGGCCAGCCATGCTGGGCTTAGAAAGGTTAAGGTTAGGGTTAGGGCTAGGGTTAGCGGATAGGGTTAGGGTTAGGGTTAGAGCTTAGGGTTAGGTTTTGAGGTTAGGGTTAGAGCTAAGGGTTAGGCTTAGGGTTAGAGCGTTGAGCTTAGGGTTAGGGTTGGAGTTTAGAGTTAGGGTTAGGATTAGGGTTAGAGGTTAGGATTAGGGTTAGTTTAGGGTTAGGCTTAGGGTCAGAGCGTAGAGGTTAGGGTTAGGGTTGGAGTTTAGAGTTAGGGTTAGAGTTTGAGGTTAGGTTTAGTGTTAGAGCTTAGGGTTAGCGTTAGGGTTAGGGTTGGAGCTTAGGGTTGTGGTTAGGGTTAGGGTTAGAGGTTAGGATTAGGGGCAGAGTTTAGGGTTAGACTTAGGGTTAGAGCTTAGGGTTAGGGTTGGAGTTTAGAGTTAGGGTTAGGGTTAGAGTTTGAGGTTAGGTTTAGTCTTAGATCTTAGGTTTAGTACTAGGGTTAGAGCATATGGTTAGTGTTAGGGTTAGGGTTAGAGGTTAAGGTTAGAGTTTGAGGTCAGGGTTAGCATTAGGGTTAGAGTTAGGGTAAAAACCAAAGTGATTGGATCTCACTTCAGTGATTGGGTTATAAAAACTGTGACTTCCACCTTGCAGATGCACAATTAACTTCCCCCGCTCCCTCTCCTCTTTCTCTCTCCTCACTTGATTGGTCTGATGAAGCAAGCAGCCATATTATCAGGTGCCTTACGGAAAGGTCCACTTTATAACGAAACTGAGGGTGACCTCACACCAACAGCTAGACAGAAACTGAGGTTCTCCGTCCAACAACCCACAAGGAACTGAATTCTGTGAGAGCCAGGTAATGTTGGATGCAGATCCTTCCCCAGTCAAGCCTTGAGATACACTACTACAGCACAGCTGACACCTGGATTACCGAATGTGAGAAACCCTGAAATAGAATCCCAGCTACGTTGTGCCCAGATTTGTGACCTACATGATCTGTGGGATACTCATTGTTTTGTGCCACTACGGTTTTCAAGTAATCTGTTACACAGCAGTACATAAGGAGTATAGGCCGGCAAGGAGGTTATGCACAAGTTCAACAATATGGACTTTTGCCTAACAAGGCCAATCTGGCTATAGCACCAGAGTTGCCACCTGCCACAGCAGAGAGCAGCACTGAGCCCCGCTGTGAAGGATTTCCTAGGGAGTAGGATGATTACCTTGAACCCCTTCTGTCATGCAGCACAGGCTGTAGGTTCACAGAGACTTGGTGGGAATCCCAGCTCTGCCAGGCTGATTAGCCTGGGCCAGGTCTGCTTTTTGAGCAGTCTGTTTCCTGCATGTCTGACAGGAACTTCATCAAGTATCTCACGTGGAACTTGGCACCCAGGAGGGCTTCACAAGGGGCTGCTCCCTTCCCTTTCCTGAAATCAGAGTGTCCCAGGAGCAGGGACCCTGTCTCTCTGCCTTGCAACCCCTCTTCAATCACAATTTCAGGACTTCCGGGAAGCATGGCCATTGTCTCCCCTTCAGGACTCCAGTGACCATAGATCTCAGATCCTATAACCCACTCCCATGGGGGAGCACCCTTACCAACGAGCTTTATGCAATGAACAGAGTTCACATGCACAGTGTGGGGTTCCAAATGCTCTGGTCTTCCCCTTCTTAGCCCAGACTCTGCAGGCCTGACTGGAAGCGGGGACAGAGGACGCAGGCCTGGGTCTTGCTTTCCCTGTAGCAGCTCCCACTATGGGGAGCTTGGGGATGGGAGAGACAGACCTGTTAACCCTAGAGTGTTTCAGATGCCACAAGACACAGTGGAGGCACTAGGGAGGGGGAAGGGAGGGGTTGGTTGGGCCTGAGAAAAGGCATTGGGGTTAGTTGTTAGAAGTGATGTTTCTTCCCATCCCCTTATCACCTGCAGACTCAGGAGCTATACTGGGACGAGGGGACGGGGGTGGGCGGGATGTGCAACTTGGAAGAACATAGCAGCAAGGTAGTGTCTATGGTAGAAAATGACTGAAGGTACCCTCTGCTTCCCGATCCTTTCTCCTCACCTCCCACTCATCTGCTCCCCGCCACGCCTACCCCAGGAGTCATTCGGGGAGTGTCTGGGAAAGAGGAACAGATCTGCAACCAGAGCAAGCTCTCTGGAAGGGGTCACATTTTATTGATTTTAGAGAGAAACATCGACGTGAGAAACATCAATTGGTTGCCTCCTATATGCGCCCTGAGGATCGAACCCACCTTTTGGTGGACAGGATGATGCTCCAACCAACCGAGCCAAATGGCCAGGGCTGGAAGGGGCCACATTTGATCTGGGTCTTGCACAATGGGGGCTAGGGCCTCTCCTGCAGAGCTCATGGCGTGCATATCCCGAGGCGAGGGCAGTGGTAAGATGGCAAAGTCTGGAAACTGCTGAGGGCCCAGCAGTGCTCCAGCCTGGGAACTGCTACAGGTTGTAGGCACCCTCTTCCTCCCGTCAGGCCACTTCTTGTTCCTGTCTCAGCTCTCATGCCTGTCTCTTCTGAAGTCATCTCCTCCAACCCTCTTTCAGGGTCAATCCCATATAGGTGGGCAGACAAAAGGGCAGCTTCCCCCCCCCCCTGAATTGGGGCCTGGGGTCAAACTGGGTCCAGGACAGAATTGTCCAGGGGGCCCTGCCTCCCTTGTCTAGCCCTGGGCCTCCCAATTACTAGAGGAAGGGAGGCAGCGCTGAGCCCAACCCTCCCATCAATCAAAGCTGCCAGAAGAGGTGGGCTTTCACCACCAGGTACCTATCAAGATTAAGTGGAGCAGAGAGAGCCCACTGAGTATTCCCACGAGAAAGGCCAGCGTGACAGTGTGCTGGGCTCCTGGGCTAGGTAGGCATCAATCTCTAGCCTTTATGCCCTTGGTGCAGCGCCCAGCCCCCCAGGAGGAACAGCCCTTGTGGAAGCAGGCTCGACAGGAAGCTTTTGC
>NW_006285318.1:150183-166637 GCF_000327345.1 Myotis davidii
CCCCCAAGCACCCATTGCTCTGGCTTCCTCTTCTGTATCTTCATGGGCAGAGTGAACACAGAATATTCAGGACTAGTCGTTCTTGCCTTTGGAGGGAAAAGGACCCCTTTATAAATGGGATGCAGGCTGGCTAGTCTCCTTGCCAGAAGAACATGCATGCAAAGCCCCACATAAACATGTAAACACCCTCCTGTGATGATCCCTAATCCAGTCCACCATCTTCACTTTGGGGCCCAGAAGGGGAAAACATCTGCCCCAAATAAAGACGCCATCAGTATCTACATGTAAAAGTGAATTCGGCTCGAATATGCTGAGTGAAAGAACAGTCACAAAGGATCACATATTGTATGATTCCGTTTATATAAAATGTTCAAAATAGGCAAATCCATAGAGATTACTGGTGGCCTAGGAATGGGAAATGGGGGGGAGGGATGGATACCCAAGGAGTGTGGAATTCCTTTTTAGAATGATGAAACAATTCTAAAATCTCTTGCGATGATGGTTGCACAACTGGAATGTAAGCCACTGAACTGTATTGTTTAAGTGGGTGAACTGCACAGTATGTAAATTACATTACAATAAAGCTGTTTTTCAAAAGTGCATTCAGGTTGCAAATGACCACACATCTGAGCTTTAGTCCCATTTAAGGGGCAGAAAGAACCCTTGAGGGCGGAGAAAAATCAGGGCAGGGTCCCTGACTGGCGTATGGATTGGCCAGGAAGCATTCCAGAAAGAATGAGATTATATATATAATCTTGGTCTTCAGGGCAATGAAGCATCACGGACAGTTTGAAGCAGTAGAGTGACATGATCAGATCTGCGCTTTAGAAACAACCCTCTGATCTACTGAATTGTACATTTAAAGCAAGTACATTTTAGGGTGTGTAAATGAGACCTCAATAAAGCCAAAAAATCACTCTGGGGCTTGAGGACAGACAACGGCAGGAGTTAAGCGAGAGGTGCAGGGCCATCTGCGGGGAGGTGGGGAAACTGGCTGGGGGATGTGGGGAGACTCGGGATGTCCTCCCTCCAGGTAAGGAGAACCTGGTGGAACTCGGTTCCAGAGCCCAGCAGCCAGCCAGGCAGCTGCTCCACTGACGGGCGATGGAGGACTCACTGTTCTCCCCTTCGAAGAGAAATGCACTTCAGAAACATGTTTCCAAAAAACGTTGCTAAGGGTTTTATTTCTAACAAGAGGAAAATAATAAAATAAAATTAAAATAGGCTTCAGCTGGAACCAAGTTTCTTGTTTTGCTTTTTGTTTTCTTTTGAACAAATTAATTACACACCAACAATCTTGTTTTATTACAACAGGAACCCAGGAGGAGGAAAGGAGACGGGACGGGAAGGGAAGGTCCGGTGGCTGTGAGGACAAGCACCAAAAGCTTTCTTCAGATTGCAGGGAGCCCTGCTAGCTCCCCGACCAAATCATTTAAAAGACACTGTGAGCACAGCTATGTGGTTTCCTCCTCCTGGGTGGATCAGTCAGGAGAAGGGAGGAGAAGGGGAGGAAGGCGAGGGGAAAGTGAGGAAGGGCAAGGGGAGAGTGAGGGGGAGGGGAGGTTAGTGTAGCCTGGCCTGGCCAGGGCTGGAACTGGGGTGAGGGAGAGGAGAGTCCCCCAGTTTGCATATGCACTGGCCTTGTTTCTGGAATGGTGCTGGCCCAGCCTCAGCCACCCCCGGTCCCCCTGCCCATCCATCTGTCCATCTGCCTCAGGTGTCTGGGAATGCTGGTTAGAGGCTACCAGGGAGGGGGACTCCAGGGGCCGGCCCCCAGGAGCTGAGGTCTGAACAATACCTTGGAGTCAGAATACAAAAAGTCAAGGGACTCAGGGGTGGGCTGAGGTGGGGGGTGGCCATCCCCCCTACTCGCCCACCTCCCAAGAAGCAGGCTTGATGGTCAGAAAGAGGATCCTTGAGGCCAAGGGGGGGTCTCTGTCGGGGTCTGTGCCAGGCTCAGCCACTGTCACGACTGTTGCTGAGGCGGCTGCTGTGGGCAGGGCACGGGCAGCCGTGGAGTCAGAGTGGAGAAAGGGGCTGAGGGGCCCGAACTGGCCCCTGGGGCTGGCTCCAAGCCATTCTGATTCTCTTGGGTGCTGGGGCTGCCAGTGGTGGGCAGGGGTTGGGGAGGACCCTCAGCCCCCGTCTCCTCCTCCACCCTGTGCCCCCGTCTCCTCCTCCAGCTCCTCCTCCTCCTGGGCCTCCTCGGCCTCTGGCCCTGAGCTCCGGACCCTCTTTGGCTCTAGCTCCTCTCGGGCTGGGTCATCACCCTCCCCACCCCGATCCACCTTCCGCCGCCGCCGCCTCTCCAACGCCCGGCCCCGGCCCCGGCTCCCATGGCGCTCTGCCTTCTCCAGCTGTGATCACAGATGGGCAGAAAGAGGTGTGGGCCAGTGGTCAGGCCTGGGCTCCCCGGCTGCTTGGCCTGACCTCCTGGCCCTGCCCACAGTCCCTTCCTCACCTCCAGAAGTGTGCGGATCCGCTCCAGGTCTGGAGGCTGCCCAGCCTGCAGCAGCTGCCAGATGCTGTGGTTCTCATCCAGGGTCACCTCAAGCAGGTCCCCCTCCAACATGAGCTCCTCCAGGGGGGCCCGGGTTGCCTCAGGCAGCTCCAACACGGGGCCAGTCAACTGTGGCAACAGTGAGGACAGCAGCTCCAGGTCTGGGGGCGTTATGGAGACAGGCTGGGTTAGAGGCTGCCCCTGATTGCCTCCCCACCACCACGACAGAGCCCAGGACCACATGAGTCAAGTCTGCTCACATGCAATACACAGCCTGCCCGCATCTACACCTACCTCTCTTACCTGAGCCTTCCCCCGGGGCTACCTTCTCAGGACTGGTCACGCTGTCTCCGTTCTCCAAGCCCTGGGCCTGGCAGGGAGAGCAAGAGCGGGGAAGGGTAACTGAAGAACCAGGCTCCGTTCTTCCCCACAACCCGACACTTGGGGCTCCCCACTCCTGGAGTGGAAAGGCAGACACGGGCTGCCAGCGGGGAACAGTCCAGGCATCTGGACAGAATATAGAATGGGGCGGGGTGGGTGGGCCAAGGGAGGTGGAAGGTCAGAGATCAGGGACAGGGCTGGAGCCTACACAGGGGTGGGGGCTAGAAAAAGGAATTTGGGGACAATAGCTGGGCTGGGCAGCTCACCTTAGGCATATCCTTGCCACTCCCTTCTCTGAGAGGGTCAGAGGCAGGGGCTGAAGGGAGGGTAGGGGGCTCCTCAGGCCTGGGTTCAGCCTGTAGCCGCTGGCGCAGTTCAGTCAGCCGTCCCAACAGGGCAGAAACGTCCTCAGAGGCCAGAGCCTGCCTGGCACGGCCTTGCCAGCTGATGGCCCTCTCTGTGAGGCACTGCAAGGCCTCGCCCTCAGGCAGCCGCACGGGCAGTCTCTGCAGGGCTACCAGCAGGGCCAGGATGGTCTCCAGGCGCGGCCGCCGGGAGCGCATACACAGCGGACATAAGAATTTGGTGTCCCACTCCCACCAGGCCAGCAGTGGGGATGAGGGGGGACTGGGCCTCAGGGAGTTGAGGAGGCGGGGTACCGACACACATCGCCCGTGGAACCAGTCCTGACACAAGTCACACCGCAGAGCTCCCGCCCCGGCTGGCACCTGCCCACACACACAGATGGAGTTTGCCGAGGCGGCCGTGGTTGATGACGCCAGAGGACTGGGCTTGGTGGAGTTAGTGCGTCGCAGCTGCAGGATGCCCTCCTTCTCCTTCTGTTCCCCCTCCTTGAAGGCCACGATCTGCCATGCCGTGCCCAGGACAGGGGAGAGCAGGTCAGCAGCCCAGCCCCTCCCTTGTCGGATGCCATAAACATCCCACCCCTAACCGGGAGAACTAGGCCCAGGGTGCAAGTGGTCTGCCTGTGGCCACCCAGTTCTCCCCATCCAGCCCAAGCTCCTTACCACAGAGCCTGGGTCCCTGAGGTCCTGCGCAGACAGCCCCAGCAGCTCTGTGTCAGACTTGTACAACCCCAGCTCCTTCTCCATCCACCGGCTGCGCTTGGTGCTGTCTGAGCCGGCGTCTGCACATGGGCAGAGCACCTGAGGCAGGCAGAGGGGGCATGATGGGCTTCCCCTGCCCCCCCGCCCTTCCCTTCCCTCCCAGAACCCCCAAGCCCCTATGTTCTTCTCATGCCAGCCAGGCCAGAGGTGGGGAAGCTGGAGTCAGGTCCCGCCTCACCTCCAGGAGCGTGTAGCAGGAATTCTTCTTGAGGAAGGTCTTTGAGGCCTTCTCCCGCCAGGAGTGTGCCGTCAGCACCTGCAGCTCTAGCTGCCTCAGCTCCTCCAACCCCACGGGTAGGTCCCGGCCCACGGCCACCAGGCCCTCCAAATCATCCAAGCAGGGATAGTGGTCACCGTTCTGGGACAGGGGGAAGACAAAGCTCAATTCAACATGCCAACATCTACTGATGCTGCCGTGTCCGGCCCTGAGCTGGGAAGATGGAGCAGACTTCACAATGCAGAGGCAGCATAAAACCGGGCTCGACCTAAGACAAGCACACCCACGTGGCTCTCCCTAGAACTCCTATAGCCAGTGGCCCAGCCCCCACATATCCAGTCTGCCCCCAGGCCCACCAGTTCTTTTATTGTGCTTTGCCTCTTCTACCTGCCCTGCCCCCACCATTCTCACCCTCATCAGCCTCCTCTCTTCTCTTAGGCCAGTCTCGCAACCCCTCCTCAGGCTGCTCACTAAGCACATTTTGCCTCTTCACAATGTGCTGGCTGTTCCTCTCTCTGGCCAAGCCAACCCCACCCACAACCCAATATATGGCCTCTCTCCTGGTTGGCTTGAAGGTCTGGGGTAGAGGGAGAGGGAGTCGACAGGGTCCTCACTTGGATCTCATCCACATCAGCAATCCAGGCCCGGGCCTTAGCAAGAGCCTCCTTGAGAGCCTGGATGTTGGGCAGGTGAACAGGAATGTTTTCTGCCTCATGGATTATGGCCTCCAGTGTGGCTGGTGGATGCTTCTGCCTGAAGGTAGGGAAAAAAGAGGCCTCAGCCTGGGGTGGTCTGTCTGACCAGAAACCCAGCCTGACTACCAGATACAGCGGTGTGAGCCCCTGCGGCTGCCACGTGGGCCTACTTGCATGTATTGTGCCTACGGGTGGCTGCCAGTCACTGCTGGCAGCGCCTACACACACAACCTTGGGCTGTACTTTGTCATGTTGCCCTGTGTGTGATGTTTTTCTACCAATGTGTATCCATCTGCCTGTCGGTGCTTGTGCTCGTGTGCACCTGCAAAGGGAGTCCTCCGTGCACGCGGACTGTCCACCTCTGCTTCCCCACAAAGACTGCCTCTATGTGTATACGGAGTTTTGTTTTGGTTTGTTTTTTAAAGATAAGATAGGGAACGAAAAAGGGAAGGAGAGTCAATACACCAACACAGGAGCCTGGTACCCAAGGCCACCCACAGGAATCATCTTCAGCTTCTCTACTAACTCCGAAGGTTGGGGAAGGGCAGAGAGGGGAAGAGGCTGGTCCCAGCACCAGACACTCACCTGGCCTCCAAGCAGAGGTGGGCCTTCTCCTCCCAGCGTTCGGCGATGGTCAGCAGCTCCTGCAGCTCGGCCCGGGCCTTATCCACAGCGGGGCTAGGGGCTACACTGGCACCCGCCAGCAGCAGTCCTCGCATGACAGCCAGGGTGCCCCTTCGGGCTGAGGGGGCCAACGTGCGTTTCACCTCATCCAGCCACCGTGCCTGTTCCACCTGCCGCTGGAGCTGCTGGGCCTCGGGCACCTCCACTCCCAGCTGCCGCCCTCTCTCCAACAAGGACTGCAGGAGCCCTGGGCTGGAGGGCAGTGAGGCCAGGGCCTCACGGGCCTCAGCCTGGTAGGCCTCCACCTGGTCCAGAACACCCTACCGGGACACAGATGAAGAACACACCCTTCAGCTGGGCTCGCTTCCAGGTCCCACCACCAGATCCCCCCACCACCTACCTTCTCACCCTTCAGTATTGGGAAGACAACCTAACATGAGCTGGGCTCCCCTCCCTCGCCGTGCCCCGAGACACTGGTCCCTAGCACTCACTGCCTATTTGAATACCCTTGGGGATTTGTTTAAAAAATGCAGATTCCTGGGCCCCACCCCAAGATTCGTAATAGGGGCTGGTGAGGAGTCTCTGCTTATTTAAGTCCCCAGAGGGTTCTGAGGTACGGCACCAGGGCACCCTCCTCGCTCTGCTATGCTTGGCCCTCACAAGTCCCTCCACTCACACCAGTGCCCATGGCTTTCTCCATCCCACTCTTACCTTCCTCAGCTTGACTCAGCTCCCCAGGCTCACAAACACCCTCGTACTTCCTCCTTTTCCTCTTTTACCTCCACCAGGAAACCTTCCCTTGACTTTGCATTCTATACTCATGCCTTTGCCACCTGTCCCTCACATCCCAGCCCTAAGAGGCAGCCACAAGCGCTTTGGCCGCCTGCTTCCCATTATTTTCTCACATGTCTTGCCTAAATATTGATGCCTTTTAAGGGAGCCAAGCGTGGCCGGCTGCCCAGGTCCCTCAACCCGCCTGAGCATTCAGGGGCACTCCAAGACCACCTCTACTTACCTTAACATCTCCAATCTGGTGCATGGCGCACGGCAGGTTGCTCATCTGGTCCAGAAAGGCCCGGAGCTCGGCCAGGGTCATCTGCACATCAGCTACCCTGTGGGGACTGTGAAATTTCACATGTGGGGTTTCAAGTCCCCTCCTTCCATGTCTTTGCTGAGACCTAACACTTTTCCTCACAACTTCCCACCTTGATCTCTCATGCTTCAGCTTCCCCGGGGGGGGGGGGGGGGGGGAGGTTCCCAGATTCAAGCGCATTCATATGAGGAGAACACTTGTTCCCTTACCTTCTAAAATAGAAATAATGGTACTATCCTCACTAGGTTGTTATGAGGATTAACAACAATAAGAGAGGAATATAGGATATATTTGGGAAGGGGGCGCTTAGAAATTCATTGATGGTCACAGAAGCTGGACTTTTCAATTCATCCTCTACTGTGAGCTGTCAGGTTTATGCTTCAAGGCCCCTAAGCCTTCCACCAGTCCTCCCTGCCCACATGTTCCCTCAACCTGTCTGAGATCTCCCCCAGGTATTGAAATAAAGGAACATTTCTAGCTTTCTTAGGACCGAGATACTCTTCTCCCTTCTAATTGCCTGGTCTCTGCCCTCCTCCCATCACCTCCCAGACCACCTTGAACTTGTCAGCTTCCTACTGCTGTCGCCTGTCTGGTGGCACTCAGAGTCCATCCCTCGCAGCACTTTTCCTAGGTGCCACGTGCACCCAACACCTCGTGATGCCATACCCAGCTTCCTGGCCGCTGACCAGGCCCAGTGCCCGGGACACACAAGCCTCTGCCTCACTCAGGCAGTTCTTTAGTCGTTGCAGCAGCTCACTGTTCGGGAACCTCCGCTCACGAGCCTCAGACTCCAGTGCTCTCAGCTCTTCAAGGCCTGGAGAGAGAATGAGAGCGGCAAGGAGTAGGCAGCATTGAGTAAAGGCAGAGCAAGAGGGTGGGGGCACAGAAGAAAAGGGAGTAGAACTTGCCTGTGGAGTCCCTCCGACCCCCCCATCACTCACTGCGCTTCCGCCCATCCTCCACCTCCAGGGCCACTCGCACTTTGTTGGCCCAGGTGTCAAAGGACTCAGCCCGAACCTTCAGCTTATGTAGCATGGCAGGGAGCTCATCCAAGGTGTAGCGATACCTGGAGGAAGAGGGCAGAGAAGAGCACCTCTCGCCCCGCTCTGCATCTCCCTCCTCAGCCCACTTCCTCCAGGTAGGCCCCCCTGCTCACCGCAGGTACTGCCGGCTACTGGAGCACTTGCAGAGGTCATTGATGTGGGAAAGGCAGACAAGGCCGTCTGGACAGTCGTAGCAGGCCAGGGCTGATAGGAAGCACGTGGTCTTACACTTGATGCACTGACGCTCATCATCCGGGAGCAGCTCGAAAGCTTCTCGCTCAGCTTCAGTGATGCCCTGGGGGCAGTTCGACCCACGCTTATTATATGGAACCAGAACAGGGCCCACATCTCAGCCACCACTGAGCCCCGTGTTAGAAACCAAGCTATGCTGAGAGCTGGGGGGGAGCTCAGACTTCAAGGAGCACCCTGCCTCTATGAAGTCCAGACTCTCACAGCTGGGAGAATCAGACGGCCCAGGGGAAGATCAGTGTGGGCTGAGTGGAACAATTAGGTACGACTGGCATCAGCTATAAGGGCCTTTTGGGTGGAAGAACATAAGGAAAGTGGTAACCAAGGCACCAGAGAGGTGGCAAGGTGTGGGAGTAGGCAGGAGAAAGGCCATGCACTGGGGAACGAGGCTGGCTTCTAGCCAACTCAGCGCCTACTGTGTTCCAGGCACTGTGCTGGCTGCTTAGCAGGCAGGCCTCACTGCGTGCACATACATAAGTTCCAGAAATAAAACCTGTGCCTGTCTCCACTGTTTAAAGATACAATTTTTCCCCCAAACCTAATAAGCAATGACTTCATCTGTTGCTCAGATGAAGAAAAAGCAATCCATTCCAAAAAATGGAGGACAAGCTGGCTTTGTGGGAGGAATTGAAAGATAATACAACGCTACCATTATGAGCAATTTCAGGGATTTTAAAGGGACATTTGGATTCTTAACAGTTTTTATCTTGTATTTCTTTAACACCTATTCTTTACATAAAATATGATGTCCAGTGCATATTACAAATCCCACTTGGCCACTTACTAGCTGTGTGATCTTGAATAAATTATTTAAACCTCTTTAGGTCTTGTAAAATGGAGATAATGGTACCAGTCTCGTTGGGTTGTTATGAGGACTAACAAAGATAAAGCAACTAAGGACTTAGAAAAGTATCTTAACACTTAGAATAAGTGGAACCATATAAAAGCCAAATAGCCAAAGCAATCGTGTGAAAAAAGAACAAAGCTGGAGGTAACACAGTTCCTGATTTCAAATTATACTACAAGGCTATAGTAATCAAAACAGCATGGTACTGGCATAAAAACAGACACATAGACCAATGAAACAGACTTGAGAGCCCTGAAATAAACTCCTACATAGATACTGTCAACTAATCTTTTTGACAAGGGAGCCCAGACTATTCAATGGGGAAAGAATAGTCTCTTTAATAAATGATGCTGGGAAAAGTAGATAATCACATGCAAAAGAATGAAACTGGACCCTATCTTTCACCACTCACAAAAAGTAACTTGAAATAGATTAAAGACATAAGCAGAAGACCCGAAACCATAAAACTCCTAGAAGAAAACGTAAGAAAAACATCTCCCTGACATTGGTCTTGGCAACAATTTTTTTGCATGATACCAAAAGCTCAAATAAAAAGCTAAAATAAGTGGGACTAAACCAAACTAGAAAGCTTCTGCACAGCAAAAAATAAATATAATCAACAAAATGAAAAGCCAACATATGGAATGACAGAAAATATTTGCAAATCATATATCTGATAAAGGGTTAATATTCAAAATATACAAAGATACAAATATACAACTCAATGGCAAAAAACAAACAATTCAACTGGGCAAATGTGGTGCTTTTAAGAAGGCAGCTGAACTACACTCATCTACACACACAACTGTCACATGCTTATGAGAAATCTATTCAAGGAGGGCTGCCCTCTACTTGGTGATTTTACCTTAGTGTGAGCTATTAAACCATCTGAATGTAATAAAATGGCATTTCCTAAGAAGTGTTCCATATTTCAACCATTTTCTTCATGTATTAATATTACCAATAATAGCAGCTGCTACATAGCAAATGCTACAGATGCTATTACTACAGATGCTTTGACATAAGTCACCTTACTCATGCTTTACCACCTTGTTAGTTAAGTATTTATTTCCATTTTACAGTGTGGGAAAGTGAGACTATGAGAGGTTAAGTGACTTGAAAAGGTCATCCAGCCAATCCGCATATGCCAGCCTTCCTTGCTGGGTTATTTAAATAATAATGAATAGCAGCTATACTAGCACTTGCTATGGCTCAGTTACTTAATATACATCTTAATCTACGCAGCTTTCAAAAAGGTAAGCACTGAGTCGGTGTGGCTCCGTGGTTGAGTGCCAACCCATGAACTGAGAGGTCACGGTTTGATTCCCGGTCAGGGCACATGCTCGGGTTGTGGGCTCGATCCCCAGTAGAGGGCGTGCAGGAGGCAGCCAATCAATGATTCTCTCTCATCATTGATGTTTCTCTCCCTCTCTCTTTCTCTCCCTTCCTCTCTCTGAAACAAATAAAAACATCCTATATAATAAAAGGCTAATATGCAAATCAACCAAATGGTGGAATGACTGGTCGCTATGACATGCACTGACCACCAGGGGGCAGACACTCGACGCAGGAGCTGCCCCCTGGTGGTCAGTGTGCTCCCACAGGGGGAGCACCGCTCAGCCACATGCCCTGAGCCAGGCTCAAGGCTGGTAAGTGCAGTGGCGGTGGCAGGAGCCTCTCCTGCCTCCAAGGCAGTGCTAAGGCCTAAGCCATCAGTCGGGCATCCTCCGAGGGCTCTCGGACTGCAAAGGGGTGCAGACAGGGCTGAGGGGACCCCCCCACCCGCATGAATTTTGTGCACCAAGCCTCTAGGTAAAAATAAAAACAAACCAAAAAGATAAGCACTATTATAATCCCCGTTTTTCAGACAGGGATTCTGATATTCAGTGAAGTAAATTAACTTCCTTGTGGTTGTTGGTAAATGGGAGAGCAGGGAACGGGACGTAGTTCCCCATCCAGACGCATCTAGCTCTTTTTACTACTCCCTGAGAATAGAAGCTACAGTTACTTCTTGGGGTCCCCCCTCCTTCCCCCGACTCTGCCATGCTAGGGTGTCTGATCCAGGGCACTCTCCCCACCACTCACTTTTTCCAGCAGAGCCTTTCGCAGACGCCGCTCCTCCTGAACCATGATGAACATCTCCTTATGCACAGCTGCTGCCAGGTTCAGGTCCAGCTTCTCTGGGCAGGCAGCCATCTTGCATATGAGCTCCTCATGGGAGAAGACACAGTATCTACGGAGTCGGCGGTAGTGCTCAATGCACTGGCGCCCAGCTGGCAACTGTGGACAGGTTCAAAGTTGAGTTTGGCCAAATGTGGAGACCCGCGGTGCCTCAGCTTCCCCATAACCCTCTTCCTGCTTCTCCCTTCCAGCCTACCACACTCCGGACTCACCCAGTCAGCAGTGCAAAAGTTGACAGCCTCAGCAAAATTGTAGCCTTGGTTGAAGCCACTGTGGTAAGCGCGAGGGAAGGTAATGACGAATTCTCCTGCACACTGGTTGGTGCGGACAACCTGAGAAAGAAAGGCCAAAATCACTGAGACAGAGGTTTTCCACCGTCTGCAGAAACCTGATCTATAGTAAGTGCAGGGTACTTATGGAGACAAAGGAAAGCCTGAGGAACACAGTCTGACAACAGATTCCCAGACCCTCAAACTGTGAAAGGACTGACCATTGGTCTCTAGATCTCAAGGTTTTGTGTTGACAGATGGCAGGAAAATTGGAGTCAAAAGTAAGAACTGTACACACCAAAATATTTCAGCCTCACTAGTAATTTTTATAAAAATTTAAAATATCACCTTTCATTAAGCTAGTCAAGGTTCTTTCATTAGAATATTTTTATCAGTCGTATATGCAGCTTCAAGAGCCAAATGGTTCTACGGCGTTTGATATAAAACCACTAGACCCTGCCATTCTCCACTCCCCAGAGCCAAATGCTTTCACCTCTTCTTATTTTGGCATTTACTTTAATACTGAGCAACATGCCTCTAGGCTAAATCAAAAACAGCCTACATCTCAATTTGCTTAATTTTCTATGCATGTATTAGTAATTTAATCCCTACCTTTTGGACAAGTGTCCAACTCTGCTGTCTATGTTTTCACATTTCTGTAAGCCTCTCATGGAGCCTTATGATCTGTTCCAATCTGGACCAGCTGTCCCTCCTGGATTATCACTCTCCTGTGAAGGATCACCTGTGTTCCCAGATCCCACGTTTTCCTCTTTCTTGGTTTTTGGTTTATTCCTTTGCTGTGCTTGAGCACATTCTCTTCTCTAGCTTACTGAGAAACGATGGGAAGAGTTTTTTTTGTTTTGTTTTGTTTTAAATTGCATATAGAATCCTAAGTTGAAAATCATTTGAAGGCATGGCTCTAGTCTTCTAGATATCAGTATTACTTTTGAAAACTCTGATGCCATTCTGATTACTAATGCTTTGAATTAAACCTGTTTTCTCTCTCAGAAAGCTTGTAGGATTTTTCTGGTCCCAGTGTTAAACATGAAAATCCACCAGATATACCTTGGTGTAGGTCCATTTTCATTCACGTACTGGGTAGGCCCTTTGATTCCAGAAACTCAGTCGGTCAGTTCAGGGACATTTTCTTCAATGATTTCATTAACGACTTGATCCTTTCAGTTTTTCTGTATTTTCTTTTCAGAACTCCTATTATTTATTGAGCCTCCTAAATAAATTCTGTAATTTTCTCTACATTTGTCCATATTTATCTTTTTATCCTATTTTTTTCTAGATTTCCTTAATTATTCATCTTCTAACATTTTTTGATTTTTTAAAATTTTTCAGTTTTGCTAGCATAATTTTAATTTCCAAGAGCTCTTTTTTGTTCTCTGTATGCTCTTTTAAAATAGTAATTGTTCTTATTTCATGTTTGCAATATATACTCATCTCTAAAGTTAATGAGGTTTATTTTCTTTTCCTTTTTATTTTTTTTAATATATTTTATTGATTTTTTACAGAGAGGAAGGGAGAGAGATAGAGAGTTAGAAACTTCGATGAGAGAGAAACATCGATCAGCTGCCTCTTGCACATCTCCTACTGGGGATGTGCCCACAACCCAGGCACATGCCCTTGACCGGAATCGAACCTGGGACCTTTCAGTCCACAGGCCGACGCTCTATCCACTGAGCCAAACCGGTTTCGGCTTCTTTTCCTTTTTAAAGTTTACTTCTCCCTGCCTATGCTGTTTCTCCAGGTTGCTTTTTCCCGTTTGGTTCCATTTTGTTTTCTACAGTTTCCTTGATTGTATGTTAATTTGTGGCTACTTATATTTAAGAGTAAGAAATGAAAAAAATAAATAGAAACTCTGAAAGCATAGTTGTTAATTTTGTCAACTGTGAGCTGCATTGTAGGGTGATCTGGCTGAGCCATTCAGTTTGGGAAACTCTAGGTTTTTCCTTTTGGGCCAGATTCCTGAAGGAAAAAAAGTGTGACTGCCAGTGTTCTGAGAGCCAAGTAGAGGAATATGGCTGGGAACCTCAGCATCCAGTCTGTATATAACAAGAATTCCTACTATTGTCACTGTACCTCCACCCTCAACTGTACCTAGAATATCTCAATCCAGAGATCTTCTATTTTAACCTCTTCAAAATTAAATTTCCTGTCTGTTGCTGGAGTGAGGGAGGGTCGTATTTCCAGCTGCCCAGAATGGGAGGGTATCTCACAGCTTCTTATAGAGACATGAACCAATCCTTATTTTCACCTCATTCTCTTTATTCCCAGAATGCCTGGTGCCACCAACTATTACACTTTTGGGGGATTGTGAGGTATAAATCAGGTTGGTTCTCAGATATACCAGTACTGACTTAAGAATGAATTTTCTCGTTTTCTAGTTTCAAGCATTTTGTTTATCATTGTCTTCTCTCTTGTTTTTCCATCTGTTTTTTTTACCTTAAATAAAAACCCTCTGTGCCATTTTAGTGGAGTTTCAGTATAGAATGGAAGTATCCATCTTTATGTTTAATTCACCATCTTTACCGAGAAGTCTCATAAAGTTTTCTAAGATGAATATTCAATGCTGATAAAGACAAAGTGAAATAGGTAGTATCAATGAGGGGACAAATAACCTCTACTCTCTAGAAAGCAAAACTGCTAATAAATATCAAAAAACCTAAGATATTTATATCCTTCAATCCAACGATTCCTCTGCTAGGATTCTAGATTAATGTGGAGAGAATTAATATCCTAACAATACTGAATCTTCCCATTAGTGAAAACACCTACATATTTATTCAGGTCACGCATCGACCCCCACCTCCAATACATTTTCTTCTTAAATCTATCCCTATTTAGAGGCAACATTAGCATTTCTTGCCTGTATTATAGCACTGGGCCCCATTACCAACCACTAGAAGTTCCAAAAAATGCGAATCTGACCCTACCGAGAAGCCCTCACTTGAATCCCTATTTCCACGTGATAGAGTCATGGCCAGACAGGCAAATTCTTCCTCTTCCTTCCTTTGTGCTTTTGTGGCCGCCTTCCTAAGGACCCAGTCTGTTTTCTTTTGTAGCACCTCTAACATTTTATCCTACTTGTTACCTGTCCTCCACCCATCTGTGCATACCCGTAGGGCAGGGACAGGTTTATCTACCTTTGGGGTGATGACCAGAGGCCTTGCACACAGAGGGAGTTCTAGCAATATCTGTTGAATGATCTAGTTCCAGCCTTAATTTTAAAGATGTGAAAAATGAGTCCCAGAGAAGTCTCAAATAGCAGAGCCAGAAATAGAACCTAACGCTCCCGACTCTTTGTCTCAACCTACCCTCTCTTGTTGGGAATGTCCATCAACTGGTGAATGATAAACAAAACATGGTATACCCCTACAATGGAAAATTATCTGTATAAAGGCCTAAGTGACCATTACACTGGAACGACCAGAACGACTAGTCGCTATGACACACACTGACCACCAAGGGGCAGATGCTCAATGCAGGAGCTGCCCCCTGATGGTCAGTGCACTCCCACAGGGGGAAGGACTGCTCAGCCAGAAGCCGGGCTCACGCGAGCACAGCAGCAGTGGCAGGAGCCTCTCCCGCCTCCACAGCAGCACTAAGGATGTCCGACTGCTGGCTTAGGTAAGGAGCGAGGGGTCCCAAACTGCGAGAGGGATGTGTGATTGCCGGCTTAGGCTCTTGGGGAGTGGGCCTAAGCCAGCAGGCGGACATCCCCTAAGGGGTCCCAGACTGTGAGAGGGCACAGGCCAGGCTGACGGAGTGCCCCCCCCTCCAGTGCACGAATTTCATGCACCGGGCCTCTAGTTCCATTATAAAAAGAAACAAAGTTCTGACACAGGCTATAATATGAATTTTGAAAAGATTAGGCTAAGTGAAAGAAGCCAGACACAAAAGACTACGTATTATTGTATTTATATAAACTATCTACAAGAGACAAATCTGTAGAAATAGAAGGCAGATTAGTGCTTGTTTGGGACTAAGGGTCGGAATGGAGATTGACTGCAAAGGGGCGTGGGCATGAAGTACCTTTTTGGGGTGATAAAAATGTTCTAAAACTGGATTGTGGCGATGGTGTAACACAACTCTGTAAATTTGCTCAACTGTATACTTAAAATGCGTGAATTTTATGGTATGTAAATTGTACTGCAAGAAAGCTATTTTTTTTAAAAGGCGACATTTTTTTATTGATTTTTAGAGAGAGAAAGGGAAGGGGAGAGAAACATCGATATGAGAGTGTAACATCTATTGGCTGCCTCCTACACGCCCACTACTGGGGATGAGCCTGCAACCCAGGCATATGTCCTGATCAGAAATTGAACTGGCAACCTTTTGGTGCACTGGATGAGGCCCAAACAACTGAGTCACACTGGCCAGGGCAAGACTTGCTATTTTTAAAAAGGTGGTTATAAACAGTTCTTAGTAAGGAAGAAAAAATCATTCCAGTCCAGCACTGTCCAATATACCAGCCACATATGCTTTTAAATTCTCTAGTAGCCACATTAAAAAAATAAAACATGCAATTAATTTCAATATATTTTATTTAACTTAATATAGCTGCCATATTACCATTTTAATGTGTAACTGGTATACAAAAGTATTAGTGAGATATTGTTTTGTACTAAGTCTTGAAATCCAACGTGTTTTAACTTTCAGTTAGGACTAGTCATGCTTCCGGTGCTCAGAGACCACATGTGGCTAGTAGCTACCAAACTGGACAGTGCCATTCTAGGTCATTAAACTTACAAGAAAAGATTATAAAATCTACACACTGATTATTGCTATGTCAAAATTTACATAGAAAAAAAACAACAGATGGAAATATAAAATGTGAACGAAATAAGGATGGCCTCTCTATTTCCATTTTTTGGGAAGAGGGCATGTTTCTTTTATAATGAAAATAATAGTTATACTATAGATCTATAAAAAGAAATGGCCTTTTCTCACCAAAGAGGAAGGAGGGGTCAGGCTAAAGATAGCTCTGGGGGAGCTCCAACTGGATAAACTGCAGCCTGCCAACATGAGAATCTGAAAATCACAGATGCCTTGGATTGAGGGATACTGCCATGAGCAAGAGAAATGCTGTGGCCGCAAAGAGTGTATATTTAAAAGTCTGTGATAAAGTTTTTTTAAAAAAGAGGTAAGAACTAAGCAGCTACATATATATGCATCTTTTTTGTAATTGATTTTTTTTTAGAGAGGGGAAAGAAGAGGGA
>NW_006285318.1:166648-179349 GCF_000327345.1 Myotis davidii
AGAGAGACATCGGTGTGAGAACACAACGTCAAATGGCTACCTCTTGCACCCTATCAGGATTGAGTCCACACGTGGGCATGTGCTCTGACCAGGAATCAAACCAGCAACCTTTTGTTGTAAGGGACGATGCACAATCCACTGACCAACACTGGCCAGGGCTATATATGTATCTTAGCTGTCTGAATCCTTAAGAGAATCCACCTCTACTTTTAGAATTTTCCTTGACATTGTAGGCAAGGTTTGAGGAAAAGTCAGACCCAATGTCTAGTTGTGAAGAGAACTGGAAGGGCCTTTGATCAACTGGACATCTCAACTCCAGTAATTCTTAAATGGGATGAGGTGGAGACGGAAAAGGATACTCCACTTCTAAGTAGAGGAAGGTTGTCTGAACTATTGTAGATGCTTCCTCTAATCCCTAGATATCTCAATCCTTCGTTAAAGGTCACTACAACGTAAAATAAAAAATATTACTCAGAGGGTATGCAGTTATCAAAACAAGGTGAAGGCAAGAAGAAATTTGGGTGAAAACCACTGACCCAGTCCAAAGCCCTACTGTACTAACGTCCAGGGATCTCAAGGAGACATTGATTCAATACGTACTGCCTGCCTACCATACCCCATGCGTTAGACTAAGTGGCAAGGCAGGTAAGGGTGGGGAATAGAAGAGAGAAGGGAGGAGTATAGGATAAAACTCAAAGCAAAGGTGGTGAATGTACTAATCCCTGTTCGTACAGGACTATTCATCAGGCTGTTTTAAGATCTACACCAGGAAACTAACTGATGCTAATTAATGCTGGAAATTCCCAGGAATATAAAGTCTCTTATAGGTAAGCCAGATTTATACCTAGCAAAATGTTTGATAGAGTCCCACAGGAGGATAGGATAAGCCAGGACTCTGGGCTCAACTTTTTTTTTTTAATGTTGAAAGATATTAGCACTTTTTAAAAAAGGTTACCTTACACCCCAGCTTTATTGAGATATATAAAACATTGTGTAAGTTTAAGGTGCACAACATATTGATTTGATAGACTTATATATCGCAAAATAATTGCCACCACTGAACCTCACACCTGTTAATTAAGTAAAAAGACCTAACACTGCTCCAAGGGTTATAGTATGGAAAGTATGGCAGAGACTGCTAGTTGTCCCCTGATAATCTCTCACCTTCTTTCATAGTAACATGACCTCCAATTTGTAGCTGGTACGTAACCATCCAGAACAAAAATCACATTTCCCAGTTTTCCCTGCAGCTCAATGTGGCCATGTGACTAAGTTGTGACTAACAGGAAATGAATAGAAATGATGTCTGCCCTTAAAAGTAAAGAGAACCATCTTGCCCTGTCCTTCTCCCATTTCCCTCTTGCACTGGCTGGAATGCAGATGTGATAAGAAGCCATCCCTAAGGTGTTGCCCTCAAACACGTGGCCCAGAAGGCTCACCATCACATTGTATATCTAACCGTTATTTTGGGTCTCTGTTAGAGCCGTCAAACCGATAGCCCAATGAAGATACAACAGGAATGAGAAAGGGGGAGGGGTAGAGTCCAGACAATGACCACCACCATTACAAAGGACGTTGCTCAATCATTCCTACTCCTTGTCCCTGTTTCCCGGACACTCACCGGCACGCCATGGGACATGAGGGTATTGGGATTCATGAGGGTGACAAGTTGGTGGAGGAGGTCAGGCTGGCTATCAAAGAGCTCAGGTGTCAGCTTCTTCATCACCTCCTCTAAATGTTCTGCTGCGAGCGAGGGTACCCCGTACCACGTCTTCGGTTCACCCCTGTCCAATTGGAAAGGGGATATAGAGTGGTCACATCCATGGTCCTGAGGGCGTCCAGCCTGCTTTCCCAGGTCCCTGGGTCCCCACTCACCAGTGGAGGTAGTTAATGGAGTAACTCCAGTGATCCTCAATGTGCCAGCAAAAGGCTGAGAAGACCATGCCTACATAGAGCCAGGGCACCTTCATGCCGGAGATGTCTGCATTGATGTGGCACAGTACGGACTGCTCCAACACTGGCATCACATTCAAGTTCCAGCCACTGGTAGCATACTCCTGTCAGGTCAAGTATTTGTGGGAAAGGGATGAGGGTTATGATAAGGAACTGAGATCTTTAGCCCAGGGAATGTTAATTTTGAGGTCATAGACCTTTTTGAAACATCTAAGAAACAGTATAGGTATTCTCTTGCAAGTTAGAAGCCCCTGCTTGGAACCAAAACGCACCCTTCCCTTGATGCAGGGTCTGGGCCCTCATTTTTTTCTGCACATACAATCTTACTCCCTAAGCTTTTCATGAACAAGTCAGGCACCCATTTCATACATCTTCTCATTTAATTCTTATAACAGATTTGTAATGTAGATACTATTCCCATTCCACGGACAAGGAATTAGTCAATCTCATGACTGGAGATGCCATGCCAGTTACCAGGCTATGATCTTTCCACACATCTCGTCTCATGTAAACCCCACAGAGCCACTGAGTCTTTCAGACACTAAAAGACTTGCCTAAGCTCACAGAGCTAACATATAACCATGAGTCATCCACTCACCTCCTCCTCAGGGGTTAGGTGACGCTTATTGTCGCTGACAGGGAAACCGCTGCCAAATTCTTTGGAATGGATGTCAGCCCCATACTCAACCGTCACATCTTCCTCAATGCTGTTCACCAGCCGCCAGAACTCCTTCTCCACAAGTTCTGTGGGTACCATCTGGGGGACAGGGGTAGCGAATGACTGGGGCCCGTCATATCCTAGCCCCACTGACCCGGGAGAGTTAAGATCGTCACACACCAGCACCCACGACCCTAGCCCTGACACTACCCCAGTCCTCCATCACCTACGTGCACGGGCATGTTGAAGTAATCGGCTTTAAAGGAGTCAGCCATCTCTCCAAAGCTCTGCAGAGTGTATTCCCGGGTAGCCTGCTCAAAGCCAAAGGCTTCGGGGGGACGCTTACACTCCTGAAACCCAAAGGAGAACATGTCACAAGGGAGGGGCAAAGTGGTGGAGAAGTCTCCAAATCAGAGCTGGAAGATGGGTACAGGTAGGGAGGGAAAAGAGGCCTAGATCTGCACTCCAGGCTCCGAGGCAGCTTCATTTAATAGCTCCGCCTTTCCTCCTAGCACCTCAGCTGAACGAGTCTTTTCATTCCTCACCTGCTCACTGCCACGCTTTTGCTCCTCTGTTGCTTGAGGACTTTACTATCTAAACCATGGGCTCTGACTTCAATATGCTATCCGATGCTCTTCTGCCACCATTTTTTTCTCTTGAGCTAAAATATGGATGTAGCCCGGCCTGCGTAGCTCAGTGGTTGAGCATTGACCTATGAACCAGGAGGTCATGGTTCGATTCCCAGTCAGGGCACATGCCAGGGTTGTGGGCTCGATCCCCAGTGTGGGGCATGTGGGAGACAGCCGATCAATGGTTCTCTCTCATCATTGTTGTTTGTCTCTTCCTCTCCCTTCCTCTCTGAAATCAATACAAATATTTTTAAAATAAATAAGTAAAATACGGGTTTATACAGCATGTTTAGGAAAGCTTTTTTTTATGCCCAGATTGGAACTAAAGGCCTGGGAAATGAGCAGTGAATATTCTAGTAGCTTGGAGGATGGGAAACAAAGGCACTAGCTTTCACAGTGCCAAAACCTACACTGTTCCTGTTCTTTAGATCTTCTCAAAAGATTGGATGCCGGTCGACCTCACTTTGTACCTACAGTCCTGGTTTTAGATGAGAGGTGTGTGTATCCCAGAATGAGACACACACTCGTCTCGCGTCTGAGAAGTAAATGTCAATCTGGTCCACAACCACTGACAGAGCCAAGCAGAGCTGAGAATCTTGGCCGTCTGGGATACTGTTGGTATCCTAACTCCGCCCCAAAGGGATCTCCACCACTACCAAGGCCCATTCATTTTGCACTGCCAGGGTCTCCTCCGTCATCTGTGTGCGTGTGTGCACTTGCACACCTGGTCTCTGCGACCTCAGCTGAGTCCCTGCGATAAGGCTAGAGAGACTATCAGCATCTGCTCTCCAGAAAGCCAGAGAGAAATGGAGATGAGCAGAGAATTTGGATGAAGGTAGGAAGCTTGTGGAACAGACCTGGCGGACTTTTTAGGCTGCTGAGCCCTCACAACTGCTTCAGCCGCTCTCCTTACTGCCCCTCTTGCACTAGGTAAATTCTCCCCATACACCCTTGCTTTGGCATTTCCTCCACTCCCCAGTCTAGAACTGCTGCCCACCTTTTCTACTGAAAGTCTACATCACTGCAAACTGATTTTATTATCACAACAGAAGGAAAACAAGTATTATACCCATATGATGGACCCCCTATAAGAAAAACAAATCATACCCATGAATAAATTTAATAATACAGAAAAATGATTAAAAGTAACAAATGAAAATTTACAGTAAGATTCCCCAATGCAACAACAAAAAGACAAGAATATACCAGCCTATTAACAATGGTTGTGTCTAGGTGATGAAATGAGGGGTAATTTGTCTATATTCTAAGCTTTCTAAAAAAAACAAAGAATAAAATACTTGGAAATCAAAAGAACAATTTTTGCTTCATATTCCTGTCTTCCAAATGTCAATCCTGACATCTACCCTTAGTCATTTTCCTCTCTTTAGAATTTCTACACCTCCGGGTTTCTAACACACAATTTAGCATTTGATTACACGCCATTACATACAATCTGTCTAATCAGGACTCTCCCCACGAGGTCTGGGAGCTCCCAGAAGACACAAACGAAGGCTGTCTCCACCTCCTTTTTTCCAAAGCTCTTCCCAGCCTAGCCCCCACTCCAGGGACCCAAATCAGAAGCCTGTGGCTGGGCTAGGATGCTGCTCACAATAAAGCCAGATGAAGGAAGGCAAAGATAGCCTATGAGGCAGACATGGACTGTGGCTGGGAAGGCCTTACCGCCATGACACACTTTGGGCACCGCCAGACACCCTTGGGAATCTCAGGCAGAGGAGGCAGCAGGCAAAAGATGTGGTAGTTGTCATCACAGCCGTCACATAGCAGGAGTTTGTCGTCCTCATCCCCTCGGGAACACATCCGACATACATACGACTCAATCTGCCAGGGGAGGGAGGCAGTAGTTCACCCACCTAAGCCCTGTCCAGCCTTTACACAGCAGACTCCTCCAGAGGGACCCAGGTCCAGCAGTCTCCATCAGAAAGCTGCACTGCACCCTAGTTGGTTTGGCTCAATGGCTAGAACATTGGCCTGTGGACTGAAGGGTCCTAGGTTTGATTCTGGTCAAGGGGAATCGCCTGCAGGCTCAATGGGGATTGGGGGTGAGGAGGTGGGGGGTGGGAGGGTGCACGTGCAGAAGGCAACCAATTGATGTGTCTCTCTCACATCGATGTTTCTTCCTCCTCTCCCCCTCCACTCGTGCTAAAAATCAATAGAAAAATATCCTCAGGTGAGGAGTAACAACAACAACAAAAAAGCAAGCTGCAGTGCTCGCTAGCTGGATCACTCATGGCCCCGTACAGGCTAGTCATATGCAGTCTGGAGTTTAACTGTATGTATGCACCACCTCCCCAAATACACTGGTCGAGTAGTGAAAGCAGAGTCTTTCTTATTCAATCCTAACCCTCCCCCCCTTTTTTCATTCAATCAACACTTGTGTGTTCTCCAGTAAGACAGACTCTGCAGGTCAGTGATGAATATGACATGGCATCTGCCCTCTAGAGGCATACAGTACCCCAGAGATACAGGTTCATAAAAACTTAAGGGCAAAAAACCCCACACAAAAAAATATACAGTAAGATTCCCCAATGCAACAACCAGAGAGAAACAAAAAACAAAACAAAAACCCAACGAAAATAAAAAAATAAAAAATTCAAGGGCAGTGCAGAAACTGCCAAGAGTGGCCCATAGAGGGTACTGTGGGAGCCTAGAGAAGGAGGCACTCAAATCAGCTAGAGATAAGGAGGCACTCCGCCGCAGAGGTAACAGCTGAAACTGAAACTTGAAAGCCAACTGCAACGGGCAGAGTGCAAGGGGAAACTTTTCCAGGCGGAAGAACTGGCATGTGCAATGGATGGGAAAGGAGAGAGCATGGTGTGTCAGGGAAAAAACCGAACATGCCTACAAGTAGTTTGGTGTGGCTATAACAGAGTGAGGGAGCAGTGTTGGGGAACGAGACTAGACGTCAGCAGGGACTGGATCACGCATGGTAATGAGCTTAGCCTTTATCTTGGAACAATGGAGAGGGGGCAGCCTTCTCTGGACCCTTTCTGCACTTCATGTTGACAGTATTTGATCACCTTTTCTGGTTCTTTGTTTCATGTGAGTTGGCCTTGTTTCCCCAATTAAGTGAGCAACCTGAAGGCAGGGCCCACCATACCCACTTTTCTGCTCAGTGCAACCCGGTCCAGTGCCACGTTGGGGAAATGCTTGTTGAAGGGACAAGAAGCAAAGCATTAGGAAGTCAGGGCCGGGTCCTTACAAACTGGGCATTGCTGTGGTTCCTCCGCAGCCTCATAGTCATTTTGGTGCAGGGCTCTGGGCTGTGACTCAGCTCCTCCTTGCTCTCCAGGTAGGTCTTGGGTGAGGCCGGCTCCACCTTCATATCCCCGCCTGACTCCTCCTTTATCACTACAGTCGGGGGACACTCAGGCCCTTCCTTATCTGGGAGAGAGCAGAGCAGCTCTAAAGAACAGGTGTGAGCAATCAGGCCCTGCCTTCTCTCCCAGGGGAGGCCATCCTTCACACTGCCCCTTTCAGGCCTCACCTTTCTTCCGCAGAGTCTTGTCCTTGGCCATGAGGCCTAGGCCCATCATCTTGGGGCCTGCCCCATAGATCTGCAGCTTCTTCAGCTCCGGGTTCTTTTCAATGTCTTCTTCTGTGGGTTCCGGCTGGAAGAAGGAAGGAAATGAATCAAGACTGCCCCATCCTAACAGAACAATAGCTTAGAGCAGTGGTGTAGCCAACCAGTGGTCTGCGGACCACTGGTGGTCCACGAAGTCTGAAAAGTTGGCAACCGCTGGCTTAGAGGATACATCATCTGAGCTTATGCCAGGGGCTGAAGCATGGGCGGGCCGGGGCAAGAATTCAGAGCTGCTTTTTGGAGAAAGGGGTTAAGTGAGCTCTCTTCAGCCCTCTCTTGGAAATGAATTAACACAGGATTCCAATTTTTCCACCTCTAAAATTGAGAATGTTAACTCCTACCTTAAAGTTACAAGGTTTGGAGATTACATAAATAAAGAAATCTAAAAGTGTCTGCCACTACCAATAAATGGCAGTGACTAATATGATTCTAAAGTATGTGCCTTGGTGAGTCCAGGGACAGTGACTCTCTTGTTCTTTCTTGTATTCCCAGTGCCTAGAAGAACACCTGGCATGTAAGCTTCAGCCTGAAGCTGGGATACAGATAGAAGGAGAAAGAAGCTCTGCCCCTAAGAGTGGAGTGACTCAGGAAAAGAACGAAGAAGGGCAGAAATAGAAAAGATGCTGTATGAACAGATCAAGACCCAACTCAGAAGCTCAGCGGAGAGGGGAGGAAGAGCAAGAGTGAATTCAAAGAGAGACACACTACTGCTCAGAACTGGAGAACTGAGAAAAGGGACAGTGGAACAGAGGCGTGGCCAGAGGGAAGGAGAGGACTCTCTCCGCTCCAAAGCCATAACCGGAAGGGAAGTACTCACATCAGGCTGCAGTCTCTTGGCCCGTCGGCCATAGCTGTTGAACTTGGAAGGCTGCACAGACTGTCGCAGGGGAATGCTGTGGGGTTTGTATTCCTTGTCCTTCTCCTCATTATCAAATGGACGTGTGTTGCACTGCTGGTGAGAAGTAAGGAGTAGAGGTCAGGGCATGGGGTCCCAGCCCCCAACAGCAAGGACTTCCTCTACCCTTACCCAGTGGCAACCGAAGCTGTGGTTGCACCTCCCTGACCTGCATGTTAGGCCCTGCTCCACTGGTGTTTACCATGAGCACCGGCATACCCTCTGGGAATTCTTCTCATTCTTTGCTTATGCTATTCTTCCTTCTAGCCACCTCCCCACAACCATCTCCCCAACGAAGTCAGATTCCATCTTTTCCCAGACCTCTCCAGCCCAAAAGATCTCTCCCTCCTCTGAATTCCTTTATCTGTTAAAACCTTGTCACATAACAGATAGCAGGCTGGCCATGCGGATAACTCCAGGACCTTGACCCTGGGCAGTGTGGGGAAAACAGCACTGCTGGAAAAGAGTGGAGTTTAGCTTCCAGGTCTCTAGTCCACTGAACCAGTTTCATTAAGAGCAAGTGTGAAAATCTGTGTCTGAGGGGGAAGCCTCCTTCCACCCCGGCCTGGCATCCTTACCACCAGGTTGGCTCCAGACTGGTACATCTCATAGGGGTAAACGATGCGTTCATAGTGGGAGCGTAGCAGGGAGCCAATGTTTTTGCCTGGTGGGTAGTTGAGGCGCTGGGCCACCCGGGCCCACCGACGGTCCTTGCAGATGGCTTCATAGCCACCTTCCTCCACCACGATCTGCAGGGACAAGCGGGAAGGGACGTGGAGGTGCTGTGTGTATGTACATGAGGGAGCAGGCCTGCAGGAAGGGCGAGGAGGACAACTCCAGCCCCTCACTGCGTTGGGGGCTACCCCTCCTCCTACCGCCACCACGAAGACTCAAATTGCAGCAAGAGGTGCCCAGAAGTTCTGCTGATAGCATATGTGTTACCAGGCTGTGCCCCTTCCATTGCAGCCTAGAGATCCAATATCCAAACGAAAGGAGCCCCCAGAATACCAAGGATATTAAGGTATGGGGTGAGGAGGGGGTCTGAGAAAAACCTGCTCTTACTTTGCTGAGGCTGTAGAGGTCCAAGATCCGCCGTTCCACATTGGGAATCTTCAAGGAGGAGCCCTGGATTTCCCAGAATTTGGCAATCTGGTCCAAGTAGTTCAGTTTCACTCTCGTCTGGGCCTGGAAAAGAAATGGCTCAAAGAGGCTGACCCTTCACTTGACTCCTGTCTTCTGATCTAATCTTAGGGGGCGGAGGGTACAGAGCAGCCCACTACCTAGGGCCCAGTGGATCTCAAACTCTAAGCAGTGGTGAGCCCACCACTCACTCATCTCTGCCACCTTCTAGTCAATAGGATAAGCCCCAGGTCTCAAAACGGAGAGGGTCGGGTCACAACAGCCAAAGCTTTACATACTCTCTTTCTCAGTGTCCTTGACCGGGCTGGATGAGTAGCATCATCTCTTCTACAGAGAACCCATGTCCTCAAGTCACACAGCAGGTACCAAGAGATCGAAATGTCAGTATGATGATAAAGCACACGCCCCAGAGGGGGGGCAATTTGATTTTTAAGGGGGGCAATTCGAGAAAGAGTTAATGGTGAATTTTTTTGCATTTCTTATGGTTCTAGGGGCCTCATATACAGTATATAAATATATAGTGACATATTTATGCATTTCAGTTCTCTATTATGTTTCGAAACTTTGCTATTTTTTCATATCACTTCATATTATTATTTTTTTTTAACAATTTCTTAGTGATTTCTTCCTCAGTACTTCAACTAGGCTTACGTTCTTTTATTTTTCCTCTTTCATGGATGCCATGTTCCTTGGAAGCTTGTTTAGACCAAGTTAATGGCCTTTTAGGCTTCCTCCACGTGAATAGGAGTTTTTTGTTGTTGTTGTTAATCCTCACTTGAGGATACTTTTCTATTGATTTTTAGGGAGAGTGGAAGAGAGAGGGAAAGACAGAGAGAAACATCGATGTGAGAGAAACACATCAATTGGTTGCTTCCTGCATGCACCCCAACAAGGGCCTGGGCCAGGAAGGGGCCTGTAAGCAAGTTATGTGCCCTTGACCGGAATCAAACCCAGGACCCTTTGGTCTGCAGGCCAACGCTCTATCCACTGGCCAAACTGGCCAGGGCAGGAGTTCACTTTTTAAAAAAATATATATTTTATTGATAAAAAGGTTGGGAACAACTGCTCTAATATGTGGACTTACGAGAGGCCCTCTGGAAACTCCAGAATTTCATCTAAGGCGTGTTCAGAGAACGAAGGTTCCAAAAGAGCAACTCACATTTTCGTATGCACCATGAAAGTTGTTCCATGGTAGCTTAAGGGTGAGAGTGCACGCCAGAGACAGAATGGCCTAAAGAACTGAGAGATGCCCGGCCAGCATGGCTCAGTGGTTGAGCATCGACCTATGAACCAGGAGGTCACAGTTTGACTCCTGGTCAGGGCACATGCCCGAGTTGCGGGCTCAGTCCCCAGAGGGAGGCGTGCAGGAGGCAGCTGATCGATGTGTCTCTCTCATCGATATTTCTATCTATCGCTCTCTCTCAAATCAATAAAAACATCTTTTTAAAAAAATGTTATCTGGGCCAAAATGTCAATAGAGCCAAGGTTGAGGAACCATGGTTTAGAAAACAGTGGTCTAGGTCATGAGTATTCAGTTGGGTCTAATATCCCCCCAGGACATTAGTAAGGCCTGTGGATATACAACTGTTATTTTTGGAGGGGCGGTAGCATATTTCTCACCTCCATCCTCCATGGGAAACTCCAGGATCTTACCTGGAACTGGCTTCAGGACAACTATTCTCATTTATCCTTGGACAGTCTCAAGCCCTTAGGGGAAACCTCACCTACCATGCAAAGGGCCTGGACTTCCTGTACAGGGCAAAAGGCAGAGGGAAAAGACTACCTGTCTGACCCACTGCCCCAATCTGCAACCATTCTAGCCTCCAGAGAGACAGGTTTTTGTGTTGTTCCCACCCATCGCCTCACCAAGCACCATGGAAGGAAAGCAGGAAGCACAGGGCTGTGAATGAATTGGCCAAGCAAGAAAGGGTCTCAGTCAGCCCCCACACTTCCCTTTTGTTGAGCCAGGTAGGGTCAGGGATTGGCAGGGGAACTTCAGAAGTAGCAAACCCTTATGAGAAAAGGATATTCCCAGCCTTTGGGCCACCAGATCAGAAGTGCTCAGTGCCCATGTTCTGGATTATATTCCAAGCCCTAAAGCTTCCTCCATGCAACTTCCCAGGAGAGAAAATAAAGACCTAGTCAGTAATGTATCTTAGCCAGAGAAGGTATGAGGGAAGTGGGGCAGAGCTCAGGTGGCCCTTCTGCCAACCCCACCACCCCACCGGCTGTTAGTCTTCTCACCTCTAGTTCATTCAGCCTCTGGATTCGGGGAGTAAATCTGAAGTTGTCCACTTCTACAGCAAAGGGTGGCTGCCAGTCCTGAGGGGGCACAGAGGGGAAAGGGAGTTGGGTTATTCCAGCAAGACCAGAGGGCACCGAAAGCAGCTCAACACCCCACTTGCCCCTTCCCAGACCTTTTAACCTGCAAACACCCAACCAACTACACCACACACAGAACTCACAGCAGGGCCTTAGCAGCCCCTAAAGTTCACACCCAGTGCCCCATGCACAAGCCCTCCCAACAGTATAGTGTGCTAGGATTTCAAGAAAGTGAGAGATGGAGCCCCAAACAGTTGACCCCAAACTGTCCCTATACCCACATTAACCCTTCACCACCTAGGCATGTGTTGTAGGCCACTCAGTCCAAAAGTACTGGAAAGCACACAGGATTTGGAGTCAGAAGACCTAGGTTCACGTTCTAGCTCCACTACTTACCAGCTATAGGATTTTACTTGTCTGTACATGTTTTTCCATCTGTAAGGCAGGAATATGAACTCTTGCCCTAGCTTCCTCACAAGACCAAAATGGCAAATTAAAGTGGTTTTCAAATGAAAATGTTCTTCAAAGATGCCGTCATGAAGATCTGACATCTAAGGCTGAGGTCGCCACCCAGTATACATGCAGGGTAGATCGGCTCTGATTCGGGCAGGATTTAAAGGTCTGGGCCTTAATGTCTGTTTTCTCAGTTTAAAGGGCCCGAGACAGGCATTGCAAGGAACAGGGAGCAAGAAGGTGCATCACTCACCTAGAAGGTTCCTTGGGTCCTCTATCAAACACCTGCCTGGTGCAGGAAGAGGCAGGGGAGGAAGCCCAGGGGTGAGAGAGGGTGTAAGTGCAGGGATACCCAACTATGGTGGCTGAGTGTGGGAGGTGTTAGGGAGGAGAAGGGAAGCCAGAGAAAGATAATAAAAGTGGGGAAGGCTCTGCCCTGTCAAGTTGGAGCTTGTTGTGTCTTGCCCAAAAAGTGGCTGTGGAGAACCCTCTCCCCAATGCCCTCCCATACAGTCCTCTCCTCCCCGAAGCCCTGGCTCCTGCTGGGGTGGTAAAAAGAACCCAGAGGAGCCTAGACTAATGCCCTCATTTTAGGAATGGCAAAGAACTGTGATTTCTCCAAAATTATGTGCTGGGTTAGTGGTAGACGCAAGACTAGAATCCACGTCTTCTGACTGCCAGTCCAAGGACCTTTGCACTCCACCAGACTACCACTGTTCGTATACACATGCCTACATATGGAAGTGGGGAGAGGGACAGTAAAAGAAAAGACTGTTGGCCTCTTTTGCACACATACTTTTAGAAAAGGGGTCAGGGGCCTCATACTTGCATCCACACATATTCCCCCCATTCCCCAAGCAGGTAGCAAACACGTGGGGCTCAGTAAAGCAGGGGCAAAAAATAAAATAAAATAAAAAGAGGCTAAAACGTTACAGCTCAAGCCCAGACAAACTCCCATGCCCTCTTGCCTCCCATTAGCAGGGCATTCTCCTCCACGTAGGTAACCCAGGCTCAAACCCCACACTCCAGGCACCCTTCTTTCCTGTCCTG